>NC_048428.1:6533979-6538979 GCF_013103735.1 Etheostoma cragini | reverse complement strand
TTTTTCAGATATTTTTACTTGACTTTACTATTTATTTATTTTTTTGGCAACTTTTTACTTTTACTCCTTACATTTCAACACAAATATCAGTACTTTCTGCCCCTTACATTTTACAAAATTGGCTCGTTACTTTAGTTTTGTACAAAAGATTGTCTATCAGGTGTGATTGTGAGTGCCTATCGGAGAATAGCGCAGACATGCGCCTCACCGCTAGCCGGTGCGCACACCACACAGAGACAAAAGTGAGAGAAAAGAAAAAGAAACTAGCTGTCAGGAGGATAATCAGTTGACATCTGTAAGTCATTTAACTTGTGTTGTCAGTTAATTTAAGCCTGTTGTTGTACTGGTCTGTAGTTCTTGCAAATTTAAAAGTTAGCTTGTTTGTGTTTTCACCTGTTAGCTAGGTTACACCTGGCTGTTGATTTGATATAATGGCAATAGTTAATTGGCGATCTCTGACTACACACAGACTTTTTGGTGTATCAGTTAGAACAATTGCCAAAAATTAAAGTCCCACATTTATACTCTAAAAATAGCTTTGAAGCTATGTTCCCAGCAAACTTTATTTAGGTTTTTCCCAACTACACCTTCCTCTCAGATTTTGGATCTGATCAAATGAGTTGGTCTACAGCAGGGGTGCTCATTACGTCGATCGCGATCTACCGGTCGATCGCAAGGGCCGTAGGGTTAGATCGCATTGCATTAAAAAATTAAATAAAGATGTCAGCCTATCATCCATTCTCACTATGCCAATATACCATTTGTCACTTGATTGAACGTCTGACCTTTTCGTCAGCCAATCATCCATCCTTACTGTGACATTTGTCACTTGATTGACATACAGGACAACTAGTCTAACTTCTGACTTTTTTTCTGACACATGGCTCAGCACTCAGCATGCATGTGCATGCAGCAGCGGCAAAATTCCAGCAAGGTAGCAAGTTGCAGTGTTAGCCAACCTAAGGTATTTCTAATAATCTAAAAAAAAGGGTATAAAAATGAGTGGTGGAGCTGGACCAAGTAAAAAGCCAAAAACCAACCACTTCCATACAGAATGGGAAGAGGACCTTTTTTCACATTGTCCTTTTCAAAGTGCATTTGCGTCATCTGCACATATACCATTGCTATTCAGAAGAAGGGAAAAGTGGAGCGGCAACATGTTGAATGACCTTAATGTTGAACAGCAAGGAAAAGACAAAAAAGTGGTTAATATGATCAGCTCAGTTAATGCGTTCAAACTAAAAATGCAACATCTGAGCGCAAAGCTGCAGTGCCATGATTTGACAAACTTCCAGAACCTCATATCAGAACTGGAGACACAAGGGAAGGCGTGTGCGCAACTTGTCAGTGGACGCTACACAGAGCAGATAGAAAACTGTCTGTCAGACTTTAACAAACGGTTTCAAGACTTTGCATTATTGGAGCCAGTCGCAACATTCATGTGCTACCCTTTTCGGGAAGATGCTGAGGTGGATTTTGGAAGTGTAGGGCTCATGGACAGTTTTGGAACTTGCTGACAGAGGGACAGTTCCTCAACACGAGGAAATGGGCTACCTCCTTGACCGCATTGTTCGGCTCCATTTATTTAAGTGAGTCAGCCTTTTCCACATGAAGATTATTAAGTCCAAATACCGTTCCACCATGACTGATGATCATTTGGAAATGTGCTTGAGGCTGGCTATCAGCAGCTACTGTCCGGACCATGCATCCCTGGCTGATTCCATTCAGGGCAAGTTGTCAGACTGAGGTGATGATAAAAAAAATGTACAGTGGTATTGTGCATATGGGTTAATGCATTTATGATAAATACATGTAGAAATAAATATATGTTTTTGCATTTTAATAGTAGGTAAATCATTTTGACGTGGTCATTTTAAAAGTAGCTCGCAAGCTGAAAAAGTGTGGTCACCCCTGTTCTACAGCAAACATTCCTGAGAAGAAAAGGACTGCGATGGCCGGGAATCGAACCCGGGTCAACTGCTTGGAAGGCAGCTATGCTCACCACTATACCACCATCGCTGAATAGAGTACATTCCACTGCAGACTGAGCACTTTCTGTGACGTTACTGAAAGTGAAGCAGAGCATTGAGGAAAAAGAGGTGTGAAGGAAAGGAAAGAAAATTGTTTTGGTTTTTTCGGCTGTTGAGTAGGGAGGGATCCAAACATTAAAAATATTCATTCCATGGGTAGGTATCTACCTAATTTATGCCTAATTTATGTCGTTCTTAACAGAGAAATGTTGAGTTCCAAGCAGCAGTCTGATGTTTTTAGACATCTGTATGTTTCTTAACTACACCACCCTCTCAGATTTTGGATCTGATCAAATCAGTTGGTCGACAGCAAACATTCCTCAGAAGAAAATGTTTGCCATGGCCAGGAATAGAGCCAATGGTGGTGAGTAGAGATGGATCCAAACATTGAAATAGAGTGGGAAGAAGGAAGGTAAGGAAATATGAAGTGTGAAGGAAAGGAAGGGAGAGATGCATCAAAACTCTGTATAGAAAAAGCAATTTGGTTGTACCACAAATTCCTTGAAAATAAACTATTTGCGATGGCCGGGAATCGAACCCGGGTCAACTGCTTGGAAGGCAGCTATGCTCACCACTATACCACCATCGCACAGAGGCTTGGGGAAAATAAGTCTATTCCAGAGTCAGCAGCTTACTCACCAACCCCAAAAGGAGTAAGAGAGGGGGGGAAAAGGTGGACGGGAGCCTTTGAGAGTCAGAATCTTACATTATTTAGTAGTATTTCTATCAGTAGTGTCTAGGGATGTTAATGATTAACATTTTTCAACCGAAAATAAGAGTTTTGAGTCGACGGATTTACACTAAGAGTTAACATTATTAAAACAAAAAAAATAAAGGTTTTGCATTGTAAAAGAAAACTAGGCTATACAATCTTTCCTAACTGCTAGTTAACTTGCGTTAACTCGTTTTCTGCTAAGTTCGTGGGTCTCAGTTGCTCTTACAGTGGAGAGCTACGTGACACATGCTACTTTATCGGTAAGGAATGGTTGGTTAAATCAGCCATCCTACACACCTCGCTGGTGGATGTGGTGGAGACGGCTCGGACAATAGCAAACTTGTGTTGGTCGCACAGACATGCGAACAGTTCCAATTAAGTGCCTACATGTGTCCACTACAATGCTTGGAACATCGTAGCTGTGAAATGGTACAACACAGAAAGTGTGTCCAAGCGTCCTGCCTGGAGAGTTAACATCCCTAGTAGTGTGTTTTGGCAAAGAATTGTGCAAATGTCTTTTGACTTACACGGATCAAAAGTGTGCCTGCGCGTCTCTGTGCCTTTTTATTGCCATTTTTCCATCTAATGGTGTTTCCAACTATAAGCAATAGTTCCTTACAAGTTTGCCTTAAAATGGACCGTTGTCGGCAGGATTCGAACCTGCGCGGGGAGACCCCAATGGATTTCTAGTCCATCGCCTTAACCACTCGGCCACGACAACCCTGCTAACTTAAGCAGTTTGTAATGACCGTGTCTTGATAAATAGTAGTCAATATTTAATTAAATGTGCCTATATTTCTAGGTTAAGGACACATTGAAAAGTTAAGTAAAAACATTTCAACAATCTCCTTAACTATCATGTGGGGTCAATTCACATATTTAAGAATTTTGAATTTGGATTTTTGATTTATCTGAAAGAAACTTGAGCTTTAAATATGATTCCTTCTAACAACATAGGAAGTTTATTTAAAAAAAAGAAAATGCACCCATCATTTTTAGTTCCATAACTTGGCCACAAGATGGCAGTGGTTCACATTATTTTATTTTAACCCTGACGTTTCCCTGGCTATACCCTTTATTTAAAAATAGTGAAAAGCACAAACACATGAAAAGTGCCAGAGTGGCATTTATGAGGGAAGTGTACCTTGTTGTGGAATGATGCAGTTAACGTTACAGGTCTTCCATAGGGTGCATAAGTATGAATCTCCCTCTCCGCTCAAACAGTCTTCCAGGCTCCTACATGCTGCCATCAGTGTAACGTTACTTCACACACACACACACACACACACACAGACACACACAGAAAACAGTCAAATGGGAGAAAGAATAACTGTTAACTAATTTAGTGACAATGGTACTTTTTTTAAACCAACAATCTACAATACACTATCGCTAACGTTAGCTAATGCATTCGGATTATGTTCATTTAGCTAGGGTATGATACGAGGATAACATTTTCGTATTATTGCTCGCGTTAACAGTCAGAGCAACCTTCCATCAACTTTATATTATGCTGGACAAACATGAACCAAACTATGTTTCAGATGCCCGGTGTTTTGTTGTGTTGGAAGAGCAAACGATAAAAAAAAATTATAATGGGGAGAAATAAGAGTCAAACTTAGCTAACGTTAGCTAAAGTTAAGTTAGCTTTCAATGTTAGCTAACTAGTTAACACTAGCTAACTCCTATTTAGGAGTATGAACTTCTATTTCATAGTATATTGTTAAAAGTTACTTACTTGTAGAAAAGTTCCGGTTTAACTGACAAACTAGGACAGCCTTTTGACTAGACAGTGACCTGCTAGTAGTTTTGGCTGTTTGCTTTCTATGTATTTATTTATTTGACTTTCGCCGCGATTAGCTAACTAGCTAGCAACATCAATAAACTGACTTCTATTTGCGGCTTCATGGTTCGCACGCGGTCCTGTGTGGCGGCCACGCACGCGGATTCGAACCAAATCATGTGACGTCAAAATGCCATCCTCGATCTCTGGTAGATACATTTTTGTAAAACTATCTATATAACTGATCTACTGCAAGATTTTAAGGAATTATATTTTATATAGCCCTAGCCCATCTCACCTTGTCTTTATTGTATTTTGTTTTTTGATGCTTACATTTAATCCACCTTTCTAATTTATTTATTTGCATCTATTTTTATATTTATATTTCCTTGGTTTTGTTTTGTTTTTCTTTCTCAAGCTTCTTTATATTAACTGTAAGGAAAGGATTTTTTATTTATCTATTTCTTTTTAT
>NC_048428.1:6521412-6533744 GCF_013103735.1 Etheostoma cragini | reverse complement strand
AAAAATAAAAATAAAAAAGGATCCTTTTAAAAAGATTCCCAGTTTATTAACATATTGTATAGCCTAACCTTCAGGAATCGGTATAATGATTTTAATTCACAGTTAAGAGATTTCAAGTGCCTCGTGACCATGAACAGGAAGCATTGCAAAAACAAATGTGTTTTTTTTCAAAAGAAAAACAGAGATTTCTTGAATTGAAAATGTGTCTTTCAAGTTACCTGTTAAATAATAAGTAACTACTCAGCATGTTTTGCCACTAGAACACATAACCTGTTGACGTGTTGTTTGCATGTGTAATAAATAAGTTGTTATAAGCCATAATAAGCAGATTTTTTTGACTTTGCAGATGAACCACAGGAGTCTATTACATTAACGATGGTTTTCTTCCATTTATTTGTTCAAATAAGCCATGCCAATAAGCCAGCACGCACAGTTTCAGGCTCCTGGAACCGGGAGACATGGGAATGCAGATTTTAAACATGTTGTTACACCTATGCCATTACATTTCAAACATTTATAGTGAAAATTACTGTATTTTATGATAAATGGACAAAACCCTAGCTTATCTATCAGATGAATGAGATAAGATTCCATGTTTAACAGCAGGAGGATTACAAGGTGAGAAAGACAGTCTACAGTTGGTTGGGTGCATGCTGGGTAACTGTTTGGGAGGGGCGCCGGTAAGCTATTCATTCAAAAAGGAAAACTGGATGTATAAACCGTTGCTATGATACATAGCCTACAACAAAACAGCGTTTAGAGTTTATTTCTGGTCCCTCTGCTGTGACAATTTGGAATTAGTTTATTTTGTAATGCGTAGGAATGTCTACGGGTCTTTTAAAAAACATGTTGAAATAAATATACCTATACAAGTAATTATGAGGGCGGGAAAAAAACTGACGAGGGTTGACGAGGAGCCATGGTGTGTGTGTGACACAACGCAAAAACTAGTAGGGCGACTGATGAACATAGACTGTCTTAATATTACCGGTCTATGCTCATGACAGACTGCGTTCCATTTCACTCGCAACTCGGAAGCCGGAGCTAGGAAGGACGTGACACCTGAGTTGAAGCGATCTATTTTACAAGTCAGATTCTTCATTGTGGGGTTAGCTCTACCCAGGTTAGGCATTGTTAGCAATACCAATTGATAACAATCCAGTCTGCTGTTTATGTGTGCATACAACCAGCATAAAAACATGTCAGGACTGTGTGTACAACTGATTTAGTGAGACACAAATCAGACAGAAGTACTAATAAACTATTTGTTATTAAAGCTTTCACTATTGTTGATGCACAGGGCAGCCATGTTGGATTTTTATTCCATTGATTGACTATTAAAGGGTTAAAAAGAGTAGAAATGGTCATAACCTCTTATCTTTGAGGGCAATCAAGCTGAAGCCACTGCAAGAACACTGTATTTCTGTTGACATTTTCAGCCAGAAGCCGGATCCCTCCATTGTCTACTGAAACTAGTTCCTTCCGTGTTACATAATCTGCCTCTCTACACAACGTTTCATCTACAGTTTCTCAGCTGACCACAGTTGTTAAACCACTGTGGTCTTTCCACTGAGGAATTTGAAAGAATGTTTCCAACATCTCAATAAAATGGGTCAAGGGCTTGGGGAAGAGGCTATCCAACCCCTGGATTTGACATCATCATCCACCCTTTCTTTCACATGAGGCCAAAAAAAAATCAAAAAATCATTTTTTTGTTTGGTTTCCATCATGGCTAAGCAACGCAACACCGAGTCTGTTGAAAAGGACTCAAATAAAGCAGCTTATTCTTTTTACTTGCTGGACTCACTGAGTGGAGGACAAAATTCAGAGCGAGGGCAACATCTGGCACAGATCAAATGAAAAAACCAAGGACAGAATTGTTTCCATTTACCGCAATGAAAGCTTGCGAAACAATCCAACTTGAAATGACATTGCAAAATGATTTGCTCTGAGAGTTTTGAGAGAGCAGACTGAAAAACATGACCTCACTTTGGGAAAGTACACCCAGATGAGCAACATGAAGGCCTGGCCAGCTGAGAAACTTTACATAACATAAGATGCACCAACACCAGCTGCCACATAGAGAACAGTATATGGTAGCTTCCATGTACTGCTTAACTCTATTGCATTGTGTTGCCATATGGCAACAAATTCTTTTTCTTAGTGTTTTTCACAATAAACCATAATAAGTGCATTGTTTTTTTGTTTGATCGTGTAAATAGGTCTTTTATTTTGAAGTGGTATTCATTTGATGTTTCCCCGCCCCTTTTCCGGACATGTGCCATACTAAAGATCAAGTTCCAGGATCACCCAAAATGTAGTTGTTTTTCTAAATTTTAGAAGTGTTTCTTGGAAAAAAAAAAATGTCAGCTGTTATCTGGGGTAAGTAAACTTTAATTTTTCATCATTTAAACCAGTTAAAATGCTAAATTTCTTCTGTAAAAAGCTGAAATTAATTTGTTGCCATATGGCAACATTATGCAAATATTGAAGTGAAATGTGTACATTTAGCCTAATGGGCTCAGATAGAATTACTATAACTTTAGGTTACTCTAACTAAATATTTTAAAATGTATTTAAATTATGTTATTCCAGCCATTTTGTAATTAATAAATTATCTAAATTATTAAGTACACACTAATGTTAATGAATTGCTCACCAATAAAAATGAGTTATTCCAAAGGAAATCATGTGTGCTCACTCAAATTATCTGTTGGTCCACTGACATTTATAGTCAATATACCCTTCTAGTTTAAATAGGGATTTCCTACAGGAAGATTATGTATCAGAAATATGTCTTCAGTGGTCATATAGTTCAATAATTGTAAGTGTAGTCAGTGTGTTGTGCTTATTTTGCCCCTAATCAAGTAATCAAGTAATCAAGCCTCTGTGTGTCTTCTTTCAGGTGTATATGACCGACTTATTATAGTGTTATTATTAATTTGTATCAAAATCTACAATTAAAACTAAACTAATTTGACTGTAAACACATTGGGCCATACATGTTGATACATATAAGTTGAATTTGTTTGGTAATTCGTTCAATAGAAGCATGTTTTTAAAGAAATAATGGATTTTTTTGGCACTTTCCACGAATGCGCGTTGTTGCCAAATGACAACAAATTACTACCCCCCCTTCAATTTTTTGAAACACATTGAGACATTTTTACCATGTTTAAAAAATAAGTCATGCCATAGAGAACTGTTGCAATGTAAACCTTCTATTTTGTATCTCCACCTGATGGAGAGGAAACCTCTGTCTTTAATTATTCATATGGCTAACAGTTGGCCACAAACGGTATAACAGGCTTAACCATGAATTATGTATGAAGCGGAGAGACTCGTGTCAACAGACTCCGTTTAGGGAGAAAGGCTACTTGTCCCGTCAAAAGTCTAGGATGTCAATTTTTTTCAGAATCATAAACTGCAAAGTCTTGACAAGCTCAAGTCCAGCCAACGCTGTTGAGTTTTACTGTTGGTCTTTTATGCGTCTATAGTTTTTGTGCATGCATACATCACTGCCTAAGGGGGTTTATCCTAAAGTGAATCCTTAAGGGTGTTCCAGGGGGTCCCCAGCAAAATGGGAAATTATTTATTTTTACGATAATTCCATCCATAAGTAACACAATGACAAAATGTATGTCTACTTTGGACATGGGTTTGATACCAGGGGTTGATGCATACACTGTATAAGTGAAAGGGTTAAGGGGTAGGGCTGGCTGCAGTGTAGGCCTTATGTCCCGGCCCCTCCGTAAGCAATGGGACGTGCTTTTTAAATATAATAATTTTATATTTTTTCACATTACTTTAGTTTTTATTTCACAATAGTTTTTTACTTGTTATTTAACACTGAGCCATTTCATTTGAAAGCCTATATCTGTCAATAACAAAGACAAATGGAGCAATTTCTGTGATTGGCTGTTGATTTGTTCTGCATATCTGACAGCCAATCACATAACTTCCCTGTTTGTCTAGAAAGACATTGTCATGAAAAGTGGCAGTATGGGAGGAACAAAATCATCTGGTAATACAAACATGCAGAACATGCAAGACATGCAATAATATATGACTGTGAAAGGACGTATAAACAGCTTTATAATGATGAGCTAAAACCATTTTGAAGCATGTTCCCAGTATTTTGTTTCAGAACTTTATAATAAAGATAATCCTGGGCGTGTTGTTTGCACGTATTCGTGTAAGATGAACTTTATCGTTTACAGGAATCAGTTTTTGGGAGATGACCACTTTTTGGCACGACGCCGCTAGCCGGTGAACCGCCATCCGCAATCAATGATCCTTCTAGGGATGTAGCAACCCCCCGACCCCACACCACATAAACACACACACACACACACACACACTCTTTGAATTATAGTTAGATGTTGAGTAACGTGGGTCTCCACACTGGCCCTGTGTCTTAGTGTTGATTCATTCAGCGTTCAGTGTGATTGAGATGGTTATTTAGATTGACACTGCAGCTCAATGCCCACTCAAAGCTCCCTAATGCTACAAGCACAATGAAATCATTCAAATAAACACATTTTTGTACAGCATGTACAGTAGGCTACTGTTGATGTGTATTGTGTATTCGTGTGGGTTGTAAAGTATGTATAAGAAACTGAACTGCACCAAGAGCAATTGTGTTAATTCAACTTGACTTGTTTCCACAAAACTGGCCCTCCTCGGGTCGATCACATGAGCTGTCCCTGTCTGCTGCACTTCGAGATCTCACACAAAGCACAGAAGCTCGAAAAGAACCTGACCTCACTTAGGTTCCGATGAGCAGATGTAAACCTCTCGTGCTGTATTGTCTTCTTTCATCCAAAAGCTCTCTAACTGGCTGGTGGAAGATGCAAGTTTTGTCTGTGTCTGGCCTCATTAGGTCAACTAAGTCCCAATGAAGTGAATATGACCGTCATGACCTCCTCCAGTATCTTCTCATTTACAAGTTTGTAAATGTTCCCAATCTCCCAAACCTTTGTTTTACTAAAAACTATTTTTTTTAGTGTTTTTCTTGGTCCCGTAGAATAGTTAAAGTTCTAATTGAGTGTAAGATATCAAATACCCAAATAAAAACAAATCCAACCAATTATAAAGTGGAATACAATACACAATTTGACATGCATTTCCTTTTTATGTATCATAAAACATTGTGTTGAAAGGAAAAGTATGTGATTTGTTTTACTGTGTGCACTTTGAATCTTCCATATCTTTATATTACGGCTTGGACTGTTTTTGTGTCTGCTGAGGAAAGTAGCATCTCATGCATGCAGTAGGTTTGACATTTATCACATTCAGAGAATGTGATCTCTTCGTGAAGAGCCAGCTGCTCAGACGTTAGTGGAAAGGGCCTTTTTTCCGGACTGGCATGAGTGGCGACAGAGAGGCGTGAGAACAGAAGAACGAGAAGAGGATGGATGAATTTAGGAGGAGGAGGAGGAGGGAAGGAGTGAGGCAGTGCTCCTGAATCTGCATAATACCCCTGACAACAAAGGCGGCCGGTGCGGGATGAGTGCGGCGGTACGGACCACCCTGGATCTGGCAACCCAACAGACAGCAAGTCAACGGCCAGACGGGCCGAGCCACAGCAGTTTTGCTGACTGTATCCTACGGCGACAGAGCTGCTGTGAAGCCAGAGTGGTTGCATTTGTGGGGACTGCTGTCTGTTTGACAAACACACACACAGTCACACACATACACACACACATATACATGCAGGCGGAGGAGACATAATCTAGCTCACACAAACAGACTGAGACACAAATAGTCCTGCAAAATAGATAGACAAATATTCACATAATGACAAAAGCAAGGGTGCATCTTTGGGTTCAGCATTTGGAGGGGGGGGGACAAATTATAACTTAGTCATAACTTGGTTAGTTTTTTGTTGCACGACTAAAACTACATTTGAACATCCATCCATCCATCTTCATCCGCTTGTCTGGTGCCGGGGCGCAGGGGCAGCAGCTCCAGTAGGGGACCCTAAACTTCCCTTTCCCGAGCCACATCAACCAGCTCCGTGCAGAGGCACGGGGGCTCTGTCCGCTCCTTAGCACCACCCAAGACGATTGTGATTGGTTTAAAGAAATGCCAACAAACAAGAGCACGTTTTTCTCCCATCCCAGAATGCTTTGTGGACTGGCCAGACCTACCGCTGAAGAGGAAGCTCTGGCAATGCGAGGCTATCAGGAGGGACACATCACTCGCTGCTGATTTGGTTAGAGCAAAATAACAACACTAACCCCAGAAAACGGCTAAGATGAATGTTGGAATGTCAGCCTCAATTACAAAAAAGGCATTGTGACACACCCCCACTCACAGTAGCATCGCTGTGTTTGTGAGGAGTGTTTTGGACAGTCATGGCCTAACCCGCACACTGTTACCACATGTATATGCCCAACATTAACTTCTACCCCTTGCTTAGTCTCAGGTTTGGTCCTCATAATTATAGAATTGACAGTCAACACACACACCCACACGCACACTTACACACGCACAGACACACACAGCCAGCTCACTTGTGTTTCCTCCCCTCTGCTCCTGTTCTCATCTTGTTATCCTGTCCATTCTGTCATGTTTTTTCTTCTCGTCTCGTTTCTTGCGTGCAAAGCTTTCCATCAACACAAGGCCGACTTGTAAGCAACAAGCAGATTGTGTTCTGTTCAATCCCTAATCTGCTCAGCCCGCTGAGCTGCTGCATTATTTATGTCTGCCATTATTCTTCCTTTGAGCCGCAGAAGCACATGCTTTCCAAAATATTGTTCATTTTCCCATGTGACTTTTCTGCTGTGCGAGAGGAATAAGAGGTGCGGTTGAATAGATATTGATACATCATGACATGCCTGCAGGGTCAAAGAGGCTGAAAAGGTTGACTATGATTCAGAAATGGCAGAACTAAATAATGCCATGCAGCCATTTGCATTAGATTAGACAGAAAATATAGCCAGCTGCAATGCCTTAGTCTTAAACTTATTCACCGTATCCCGTATGAGATTAGTCCACACATACCCTTCTCGTCTCCGTGCGTCTCATAACTCTGTCTGACGCCCCCACTGCCAGCCTAGCTTGTTGTGATTTGTATAATCACAGCATGTTCAAATTACAAGGTCACATGAGACATCTGGAACCAACCGGGAACTATTTTCTCAGAAGGTGAAGCACTGCTACTTGGGCGGAGTGATTTTTACTCCATCTTTGAGCAAACTTATGGCGAAATCTCTGCTCCTCACCACGGGGCTTCTCAGGTACTACGAGCAAATCACTCCGCCCAAGTAGCAGTGCTTCACCTTCTGAGAATATAGTTCCCAGTATGTATACGGTTAGAAGATGGCTGTGTCTCATGTGAACTTGTTATTTGTACACGCTGGGATTTTACACATCACAACATGTAAACAGGAACATGTTGGTGTTATTTTGTCACTCACTGGGAGCAGTAGGCTAGTTGGAGCCGGTTACCTACAGCATCTGGGGTAAGCTAGGCTAGCAATGGGTGCGTAAGACAGAGTTACAACACACAGAGAGATAAGAAGGGTATGTATGCACTAATCTAACTCTGGGAATAAACTTAAGTCTCAATAAAAAAAGACCTTTAAAAAAGATAAAAGCCGGGGAGGATGGGATTCTTGGATTACGTAAACATTGATGATAAGGTTAACTTAAGTCTATGTATGTGTTTATATGTGTACGTGTGTATGTATATCCATATATATGCTGCATGTCATTTCCCCTCTCTCTCCCCTTCCATGTCTTCAGCTGTCACATCAAATAAATAAATGCCCACAAAATGTTTTAAGAAAGCCAACCCTTGTCATTTTCACCCATCCTGCGTTATGTGTGAATATTCCTAAAATTATATTTTTTCAAATGTCTTAGTAATTGTTGAAAAGTTTGAGGTTTTCTGCCATAATCACTCCTCAAAAGTCCATGAACCATGACCTTATTGAAAATGACTGTTATATCACTCGCACTGGCCCGAGTCTAAACCGTCTTATATAATTTGTTGTTTTTTCACAATAATCAGTTGCAGATGGGAATGTCTCATTGGTTGGCCTCATCACAGGTCTCAGTAATCTTAGAAAAACAGAGCCTAGAAGAAAAAGACCTCTCTGACATACAGTTCCCTTGATTCAATGCCACACAACTTTTACACCTGTTCTCATTTCACTAAAGGATGATTGTCTAAAAAAGCCTGTCACATGATGAGGTCACGACATTATTAGGAAAATTCTAGTATTTCTAAAACCATAACATGAGCCGAATCTGAATGAAACACAACGATGGCTTAAATTAAAACCAAATGAACATGTATTCCGTAGTACATGTCCACATCTAAAGACACAAGTGTCTTTTAAACAGTCTACTACAAAAAGATCCACATTTGTGTTTAAGTCTAGTATTGTGTTACAACTTATTGTTTGAACACAATTGAACCATTAACAAATGTGATATACTATATGTTTTGATGTAAAGATGCGTGACTCAAATCTCAAAAAGTCCCACTTTACTAAGCCTGAATGGCATAGACACCTTTAGACTTTTGTACAGTTCAGCTCCATCACTAGCCATGGCTGTTTCCAGAGGCCGCTGAAAGCATGCCCTTGGAATTAGCAAGGATTTATTAGGTAGAGGAAATTTATGGGGTCAGTCTGGAATGAAATTGTACAAGCCAGGAACACATCCATCCTGGAATAGGTCAAAACACACACACACACACACACACACACACACACACACAATAACACACAAACACACACACACAGACACATGCAGTGCCTTTAAGATCTTATTCACAAATTATCTGATATTGTACTTTTATGAAATATGATGCATTACTCTTAATTAGACTACCAAACCATATATGAAGTAGTTAGCAATAGCTCCATCTTAAAAGTCAATCATGTTTTTCATTCTCCGTGTCTCCTTGGCTACTACCAACTGTGTGGAGGAGGGCGGCGGTGCACGATAACGGAAGGCTTGTATCAAGCGGACGCGCCAACAGTGTTGTTGTCATTACTTCGAATTCCTCATGGAGGCGATGTAAACTAAACACTGTAGCTTTAAGTAAAGCCTTTGAATACGTCTTCCACCACTGTTAGTGGCTTTTTAAAAATGTTGAAAAGTAAACTACTATCTGCGTGTTGCTAGAGCTAAGTATGTTTTTTGGTATTTGGATGAGCTGCCACTTAAAGCCTGCATTTCTAAATGCACATACAGAAGGGTGTACTTTTTTCAGCCAAAGTGAGTCAGAGTTTACATCGTCGAGTGTGTTTGTTCAGGGTCACACTACCCTGCTCACATCCAACAGCTTCTCTCTGGGGGGGACAAGCCCCCGGTGAGAGAATGGTACACATATGATTGCTAAATATGATTATGATTGGGGAAACTAAAGGAGCTTTCTTCTTCTTCCGGAACGTAAACAAAAACTCAGCTGGCCTTTGCCACAGCAAAGGACAAAGTTCACACCAGGCCATGTCTTCTCTGACATCCAAAATTATACTCATTAGAGTATCTTATTTTCCTTGAATAACATCTCATTTGGCTATTTCGGGCATCCAATGTAATTCAAACACAAGGTACAGATTACAGTGGTGGGTGAGGATTGGTTCACATTTAATGGTGCATTGTTGACAACTCAACTCTAATTTTCAGCAGGCGGGTTCTGTTCCCATTATTTCTGATGGCTGATGGAGTCCATCAGCAATCAGAGCAGGTAATTATTAGGCATGTGGATGATAAAGAAGGTTCATCTGTCGCTCTCATATGGCCGTTATGAGCCCTTAGTTTAGTTTAATTTATTGGTTTACACATACACAAATACTACAGATAAATATACACATAATCAAGAAAAGATGTGAAAAAAACCTTATGGGCTTAATCTGGGCACTCTCCACGGCATACTCCAATTCAGATGGAAAGAAACTAAAATACGGATACAAAAGAAAAAAGAGAATAAAATCCACAACTAAAATTACACACAATAATATCAAATCAACAGAATAAATATTTTTTTAAAACATCCGGAGTTACATGGATTATTTACAAGACATCCCATAGGGATAGCTCTGCTTTCTCAAATTGCTTTGGACGCATTCACGGCATCTTTCACATCCAAAGAAAAAAAAAGACAGTTCTGCTCACAATCGTTATTGATAATGCAAAAATGTGATTAAAATGATGGCAGGGAGGGATTTAAAATATCAGCTCTGCAGAAACAAACAAGGTGACAAGGTTCCGGTCTGTCCAGAGATGTAAAGAACAATGGAATAATGGAGGGGCTTGTTAGTGAATCCAGAGCTGCCAGAGTCCGCTGCCAGGTTGACCTCATTACTGAGGCTTAATACTAGTCGCAGAGTTAACGAGGGTCGGGGCGGCACAGATAAATGCCCTCAACAGTTAGACAACCCCATGCCAAGAATGCACACTCGTTTGGCATGCAGCAATGAATCCGACCCACGCAACAATTTTGCTCTGAAGCCTCACAAACATCAGCATGTGCATGAAGGAAATGAAATGTCACCATGTTATGCATGACTGGGAGCAAAAACAATGAGCAGAGAGATCGTGCTGGGGGAGTAATTGCATTTTAGCAACCTTTTGCATGACCATTTTCTTTACAAGTATCATTGTGTGTTGTGAAATAAAGACAACCTATAAAAAAAAAAAAAATGCATCTGGGTAGTGTTCGAACTATGGCCTTGGGGGAGCCCACTTTGTCGTGCACTTGCAACTTCCAATGACTTACAAAGCTACATAACAGCTACAAGTGTATGCAGTACACAGGATTGACCCTGTTATACTTTATTAACAGGAACTGATAGGTCAAACTGCAAAAAGCCACCCATAAACAGTCTATGAGCAAAGCATCTGGCTATCTTTGAGATTTCACATGAACAAAGGTTGAAGTTACTCAGGCTACCGAAGAAAACCAAAATTCCTTCGTTCACTTAGGCCTAAGCAATGCACCCCCAGCTTCCATCCTTAACAGACAGCCATGAATATCGGCTCTTCCAGTGTCTCCACTGCCAGCTGTTCCAGTTTAACGGGAGAGAGGAGCGGGAGGGGTCAGGATGGTGGCCGGCCTCTGACGAGCTGTTACCACCACCGTCTTCTCCAGAGAGACCAGAGAGGACATTACTTCACCAGCTTCTTTTTGCGTTGTCACCCCAGTGGAGGTGTGCTAGCAGGGCATGCAGCGGGTCAATGGGGTGTGCTATTAACGTCACCGCTACAGTTAACGTGTGCTAAACATGAGCTGAATTTGCACCGCAGCGCTGCCACGCCTTGATGCTCATGAAAAGAACAGCATGTATAGTTATCTTTATTGAAGTGAATAAGGTTTAAATCGCCACCATACATGAATGAATGATAGTTTTGCATTTTTACACATAATAATCCATGATGCCCACGTTACACAAAACTGAAATTGCACGTCTGAGTGAAACATTGTCATTATTTTTAAAGACCCCCCAAAAGTTCACAAATCACTTTTTCCGGGGAGCCCATGTCTTGTTAAGGCCCCTAGGTCCCCCATTGTTGGCACCCTGATTCTGGGCGAGTTTACACAGGGGTGCTGTAACCTTTGCAACGCGTGATAACAGTTTTGTATGTTGTGTAAAAGTCATGAGTTATGGAAAATGAAATAAACTAAAGCAAGTTGTGAACTTTTTATATGCCCCCAGTAGGCTGGATGTTGACCCCAGCAGTCTGGATGTTGACCCCAGCAGTCTGGATGTTGACCCCAGCAGTCTGGATGTCGACCCCAGCAGTCTGGATGTCGACCCCAGCAGTCTGGATGTCGACCCCAGCAGTCTGGATGTTGACATGTGTCTTGGAAGAGATTCCTTTCACCTTATCTTAGTACAGAAAGAACAATTTATGTAACAAAAACTAAATAGATGTTTGGCCATGTTTAAGTTAAGTTACAGCCATGTCTGACTTTCATGTAGGAGGTACTTTTTAAAGTCACCTTTTTATTAACAGTGACCACAAACTTTCCCTAACCTAAACCCACTATTTTAGTTGCCTAACTTTACCACATCCTAGCCATAGTTTATTTCTCATAACCACAATCTTTTCCTAACCTCTGCAGTTGCCATTCACAGATGCTGCAGTAAGTACAACGTTGGCATTGAAAGTAATGCAGTTTTTACAGGACTGTCCAATATCAAAGCTGTGGTCTGGCGATATAGTTGGTATGTGGTGATGGATATGGTAATATTGCAACAAAAAGAGAGGGGAAGTCCATCCCAGTCTGGAGTTCCACATGGGACCATATTAAAAACAATGACTTTTCATCCCTTTTGAATTGTGCCATGAAGTAACTATAGTGAAAC
>NC_048428.1:6505742-6521312 GCF_013103735.1 Etheostoma cragini | reverse complement strand
TAAAGTTTTGAACGATAAATGAGAATAATTAAAATAACAATAATAACAATAATGATAATAATATAGCAATAATGAAGACATTGCAACATAAACTGATGCAGAAAGGGAACACAGAGGACGTTTGCCAATTTAAAAGATCATTTTGCAAGTCAAGAAAGTCGCAATTTGTTGCAGGTTTGTTGTGGGACCCTTTTAGGTAGGTAGGTAACAAGCACTGCAGTTGAGACCACCTAAACCAAGACCAAGTCATCAACAAGACCAGAGTGTAAGACTTTGAAGGGGTGAGACCAAGTCAAGACTAATGGCGTTTTTCCACTGCTGGTAACAGCTCAACTCGACTCGATTCATTCTACGTCCGTTTTCCATTGCAAAATGAGTAACGCCTCAGCGTGGGTGGTCACCATAGCTATGCGTGATGATGTAATTTTTAACGCGACTCACAACAGCACGTCGGCTACTCGCCACAGCCAGAACAAAAGTTGTGTTTCAAAAGAAGCTGAAGGAAGCAACAAAAATCACCGCTAAAAAAATCAGGAGTTTGGGAATACCGACGAAGTTCAGACGTCTACATGACCCATTGTTCGCCGACACAAAAGGGTAAGTTAAGTTTCCTGGTAACGTTAGCTAACATTAGCATGTGTTAGGGTCCCCGGTCACTATTTACTATAAACTAGCACTATATAAAGTACATGAACTTTAGCAACCACGATTACACACCAACATGTGTGCTGTTTGTGTTTCAGAGCATTCAAGCTCTGCAAAACCGCAGCCGCAGACCGTCTGGTGGGCGACGGCCGACCGGTGAGATCTCCGGTTGTGACCTGCTTGGCTTCGTATAATCTTTATGAGAGTCATGGAGAGACTTATGACAACGACTGGGATGCATCTGGGCCAACAGAGCCGAGTGGACACTGTCACAGGGTGCAGAGGAAGAAGACCGGGATGTCCGGGAGGGTTTGATGCGCTACTTGAAAAGCTAAATAAAAACTTTTCTTTGATAACTTGTCTTGTTTTTTTGAAGTAACAGTGTGCAATATTGGAAACGACATAAAGCCCCTAACAGCCTTTAATATTGAACAGTTGAAAAGTGAGAATAGTGCAGAGAGTAGATAATCTGTCGGTGTCTGGCTAGATTTGTTTTTTAAATGTCCCGTTTGTTCTGGACACACACTCCGCACTCTTGTCTGCTAAAAACGCAGTGATCCGACCAACCAGCAGTCTGCAGGTTTCCACGTCACCTTTTGGGCTTGCCTCAGCTCGCTTGGAACCTCGACTGAGGTAGTACTAAAAAAAGTACCTGGTAGCAGGTCCCAGGGACTTTTTTTCGTAATGGAAAACCAAAAAAGGCAAGTAGAGTCGAGGTGAGTCGAGTAGATACCACGCAGTGGAAAACCGCCAAAGACCATGGCAGGGCGAGACCTGGTAAAGACCAAGACTAAATATGTGTTAGACAGCCAGAGAATCTTTGACTCCCGCATTTAGTGTGTGGGCGTTTAAGGGAGGTGGGGGGAGGGAGGTTTACGGCAACAACACATGTATATCAGACCATACACAGGCAGTTTGGCAAAATCCCTGCAGTCTTCTTATTCCGAGACTGAGACAAGACCGAGTAAAAATGTTGTTGATTCTGAGACGAGACCAAGACCGAGTACAACAACACCGATACCAAGGGTACAACAAGGTACATAAAGAAGATAATTGTGTACATAATTAAAAATACTAGTATACTGTAGATACACGTGATGTACCCCATAGGTAAGACCTTCAAAGGCCTCAGGCTAAATAGAGATAGATGTTAGCATGCTGACGTTAGCATATTGCTTAAAGCTGTTCCTAAGTACAACCTCACAGAGTCGCTAGGGTGGCTGTAGACTCCTAATCTTGGTTTTACTTTAAGGCCACAATTTCCAGCTGGACATATCAAAATACAATGGGAATACTGCCATGCCATTTACTGAGCAACATTTGGTGAATACAATTTTGGACACTCCATGTGCTTTCATTTAGTACCACCTTCAGGCCAAAATTACACACACTGGACAGTCCTCACAGAACCACATTGGTAGATTGCCATGAAACATGTTGAGCACAATCAGACTGTAAGGTTGACAAACCCTTTAGACTTTTATGACCCACTGGTATTTCCTCTACAGACAACCTCAGGAAAAACATGATATTTTTAGCCCCACTGCTGGTAAGGCTCTAATAATAGAAAAACATCATTGTTCACAGCATCTGTTCATAACCCCACATCCCGTGGGATCTAATATAATGGTAGCCTGTAGAGGCCACTAGAGAGACTTTTGAAATTATTGAAAATTCTACAATTACAAATACTGGAATCCTCAGGGGGTGGTGTTAGCATCATGTACCGACTCTTAATTTTTCTGCTTTGAGTCAACTTTGCTTCATTGAGGAT
The DNA here is from genome assembly GCF_013103735.1 of Etheostoma cragini. NCBI lineage: Eukaryota > Metazoa > Chordata > Actinopteri > Perciformes > Percidae > Etheostoma > Etheostoma cragini. The sequence goes on along the minus strand of NC_048428.1, from coordinate 6,518,893 downwards.
GTGACGATTTATTTTAAGATGGCTTTCTGTTTCCTGTCTCTGTTTTGTGTGATATTTGAGAACCTCGTGGTCGGCCGAGCCGTTCTGTGCATGCCAAACCCATGTGTGGACCGTCGCAACCTCAAAGGCCTGCTGGAGCCACATGTGTTCCTTGTGCATCAAGTGCTAAATGGAATTGCCAACGAACCATTTCTGAAGTGCAGGAGAACCTGGACCTGTTTAGAGAGCATGACACACTGTATTTCAGTCAGATTGAAGGGGAAACAGTCAACAACATGGATCTCAAGATAAGCTTTCCCCAAGTCGAGAAAATGAATTTAGTATTACTGCCTTCATGTTACTCCAAGAAACCATCATAGGATTTCTATCCTAAAATGACTTCACAGCCATGCTGGCTTTAGTGCACTCAAACAAACCTGACAGATTGTAATATGATATGCCACATGGGGAGAGGGAAAGGAACAGTTACCGTATCATCATATGACTTCATGTGATCATATTTAGTAAAAAAAAAGAAGCTTCAAAGCCTCTTGAAAACCTGTTGGTACACTCTGTTATTCAAGTTAAGTAAAGACAGTTTTATTCACATAGAGATCCCAAATTTCCCTAGAAGGCTTTACAAGCTATACAACATACAAAACTGTCCTTAGACCCTTGATTTAAAAGACAATACACCAACAAAAAACAAACATTTAAAAAACTAATTAAGCCAGCTCCACAAAGAAGACACAACAATGTAGAAGACTCCATCATGTTTGTCAATCCTCCGTGTCCTCCTTGATTTGACTAAGCACTGTTAAGCACTACTAGAAAAGGTTTGGGGGGGGAAAGTGCGGTCACCGAAGGCTTGCGCCATGTGGATGCATGACAGTGTTGTCATTACTTAGAGTTCCTCATGGGGACGACTGAAACTACGCGCCACAGTTTCAAAAGAAAAAAGAGAGAATCTTAAAGGTGAACTCCGGTTGATTTCAACACGTAGCTCTGTTGTTTGGAAATTTAGAGTCCACTATAAATGACATTTTGAACATTTTTAGAGGCTAAAAACACATTTAAAACTTGCCCTGTTTGAGCCTGTTGAGTGCTAACTCTAGCAGGAGGATAACACGGTGTAGGCGGCACCAATTGGTTTAGTTTTTCTCTCTGCTGGCAGAACTCCAGATATGCAAACAACAGAGCTACTTGTTTAAATCGACCCGAATTTTCCTTTAATGCTGCTAAAATCAATGTTTTTATATCAAGGTGGCTATATGCAACTTTCAGTTTGCGTCGATTATAGTGGCCACTCTGTTTGCTTGTGTTTTTACCACACTTGCTTTTGTAAAAACATTTTTTTGTGGTGCTGTATTTTCCACTGTTAGTGAGATTACTGAGTAAGTGTTACGGATAAGTCATATAGTTGCGATGAACTGTGGGTGGTTTTCTCTCTATTACAGTGGATAGACATGAAAGGGGGAGAGACAGATGGGAATGACAAGCAGGAAGGGCAACAGGTCGGATTCAGACCCCGGCCACTGAAAGACTCGCTCTTACTGGGTGAGCTGGATGCCACCCCCGCAATGAATGTTTTGCTTGGACAGATTATTAATTATGCACAATAAGAGAATAAGTTGCAGAAGCATTGTTGCACTTCTTTAATAAAATTAAAACACAGTTAGGACGATAAAGAAATATCCTGTTACCTTTTACCTGGCTGGATAATCTAACAAGGGCTTTTCCAGATGTTGATATCTGTGCCCCCGTCAGAATGTGTTACTGTAGCGTCATCTACCTGCCGTAAATCATTCTGTGACTTTGCGGGAGAAATGTTCAATAGATGATAAAGCTACCAAGGCATGGAGACATACTGCGATCGAACTATCTGAAGTTTGATTAAAAAAACTCATGTGAATAAAGCTGATGAAAGTGTGTTTCCATCCAACAGCTTTAAGGCCAATAAAAACCTGTGTGTAACAACGTCACATGCTGTTTTGCAATCAAATTGGTATATTGAATTGATTTGAGACATTTTAAGGTGTTTTGATTCATTTTCGCACTCCATACAAAATGCATTACGCCGTCTACTAACGGATGATCAATTTTGGACAAGTTGTAACAGTGCTAATGTACCAGCTGACAGCGACACATCGCCATGATGATGCAGAGGCAACTTGGTTTTTATTTTCCTTCTGGCACCACTGCAAGACAACTCTCTTTTGAGACATGTTGTCTTGTTGTTTGAGTGCCTTCCATTTACTAACCTTTGTCGGCCATTTCCTTTGTGAATTCCTGATAAATTATAGCATTTCTTAGATTTTTGCTATCTAAAACAGCCGTTATATTTTGCTGAAGAATTAAATTCAAAAAGTATCTTGTCTCCTCATCCGTCCACTTCCATCTGTCTTTGTTGACATCCGCCATGTGTGCAAACTGAGCGGAAGTACTGGGCGGAAATTAACTAAATCTTCTTCTTCTTTGTTTTGTGTCGGGTTGCAACCAGAAAATGACCTAAAACTTAAACGCAATTCATTATTTATTCTGCAAATGACTTTTCCATCAGTGTTTATTGCGTAAGCTGTGTATAGATCAAGAGAAAATCCGATGAGACCGAACACATTTCCTTTGAGTCAATATTCATGACATGTTATCAAATATTACTCTTTCCGTAAGGCATTTTTCGCTCAATGTCACTTAATTCAGATAAGAACGTGTGGATGGAAACAAAGCTAGTGTCTAATGTCTCATGTTCCAGTCTTCCCTGACATATGCAATTCAGTATGTTCACTGATGGACGTGTTCGGTTATACTCCGAGAAGTAAGAAGTCATCCGTAACAGCCATGGCAGTCTATATTATGCCTGTCTGCCTTCTGTGTTTCTGATTTACAACTTTCATATCTCAGTTACTGGCATTTACGGAATGCACTACTCAAACACTGTAACTATCTTCCTTTGCAGCATTGTGAAAGATATTTGGGAGCAACTCAGCAGCAACAAAAGCAATGTTTGAGATTTCTCTTTCATAAACAAAGAGTCCTTTATCGATCATGGTGGACACGTGATTGAGATACCAGGACAGGGAATACATTTGCAACCACAATACAGCATAACTTAGAATATCATTACTTTGAAGAAGGACTGCCATGTTATCAACCTACAGGTCCAGCTCATCAACTCTGTTTTCCATATGGCTGCTGGCGAGTTTCATGTTCCCTAAAGGCTCATCAACTATTCTGACTGCTGCTGCCGGCTGGGGATCATTTGTTTGTCATTAGCCTGTTTCCCTTAGCAACATGCCTTGGAACTCACCACTGTAGCGACTATTCAAAGGAGTAAGAGTGAACAAAGAGCAGAGGCGACAAGTCAGACAAACAAAGTCCCAAGGTTACCTTTCCCACCTCAGCGACTTACATCTAGATAGAAAACTGTGCCTAAACCGCCAATTAATGGATCTTCTCTGTCTATAAGGCTTTGATGGCAAAAGAGGGTTATCTATTCACCTCCGGCGTTTTGCATTTTACAAGCCTATTAAGTGCTGCAGTCCCATCGATAGGAGTAGCTCCAACTGTGGGGAAATAGGATGTTTATCTGTTTTTTTCTTTTTTTAATGGACAGGATATGTGGACTGTTAACTCTGCCATTAGAGCAGACTGAGAATTGATTGTCCGTTGCACTGTGGCTGACCCCATAAGTCACTGCAGGATAAAACACATAGAATGTGTTTGTGCATGTGTATCAGAGAGAGGACTTTTTATAGACAGATAAAGAGAAAATGAAAGCACTTTGAAATATACACATGCAAAAGAGAAAGAGGACTTGCAGTACACATGGTTGATTTGGTACACATCTAAAAGGAACGGTATAGCAGAGACATGTAGGTTAACACAATGCAACTGAACATTATACATTTATCTCGTTTAAGAGGAGAAAGCTGAGTCAAGCCAGAAAATTTACATCAATGCTAACAAATCTTGCCTTCAAAATAAGAGCACGAAATGACTCATGACGAGGCAGCCATTGTGTATAGAGTGAAATAAGATGAGTTGAGATAATGTGAAGCTTGTTTCCCTTCAGTTTATAGTGTTAAAAGGGTCAAAGTAAAAAGCTTTGCTAGCTTAGCTTACACATTTGCCACTATTCTACTGTCACTATTTGACATTAATCATTATTCTGTGGCCCTAAGCATGAGGTAGCTACACATCTGTTTTGAGTTTTTGTTCATTTATTTTAGTAAACTGAAAAGCCAAAATAAATATCAATCCATCAGTCTATAGGTTACCATAAACTGAGATGGTGATAACATAAATAAAGTAAGTAGAATTAGAATACATAAATAAAAGAAGAACAAGTAGTCTGTATGGCGTATGAGTCAGCATTTTTATTTTTGTTGTGCAAAATCCAATAGAAAGCAGACCTATAGGCTACTGTCTTTAGAAACAAGCCAATTTTAACACAGCCAGTTGTTCACGAAAGGAAGTCGAGGCGACTTCCTAAAATACTTTTATTTTGGAAACTCCAGTCGGCAACACGTTGTGCTGTTTTATTTGACTTGATAGAAGAAGAAGTTTACAGCAGGCGGACCTGTGTGATGACATTCGAGTGTGCGTGCGTGCGTTTGTGTGTCCGCGGGATATTACAAGAGCTTTGTGTTTAGCGGTGGACACCAGAGACAAGTTGTTTCCCATAGGGAAGCGTGGGTGAGTTAATTGCCTGTATTTTTTTGTGCTTAAAAATTGTGGTTTCTAACGTTTTCCAACTTGAGAAAGGACTCTTGAGTTGTTCAATTGAAGGGGGTTTTCGTACAACAGCAGAAAAAGAGGAGAGACGTTTGAAGGCTGTCAACGCATTTACCTGCAACGCAACATGTTGCTAATGTACCTCTTTGCAGCGGTCAGTTGTTGCTTTCAGGGTCGTTTTGTCTGGTATGAAACACTTAAAATGTTGTGAAAGTGAGCTAGCTGTTTCTCACGTGAAGCTTGAAACATTCAGACACTGTTCATCCTGGTGAGCCCATCCTCCCGACAGGTGGAGACTAATCATATCAGGGACACCATCCACGTTAACCCAGAGACGTAGGCTAAAAAGGTGGAGTTAAGAGTCTGTGTTTATGCAAATTGTAAAACTAAAGACCCAGGACCAAGGCCCTAGACTTTTTTTTTTAAATTCTCTTTAAACGCAGGCCACGACGCCATATATATATATTATGTTAGGCTACACTTTACGTCAGAGAGGTGAAGACATTGGTCTGCGTGGTTGGGTGCGCGTGTAGGTGGGGAGAGAACGCAGCGCCAAACTGCGTTGAAAAAAACTGAAATTTAAAGTTGCCATGCTCGTCTGCGAAGGTACGTAGCAAAACAAAAACGACTCAACGTCTTCCTTAGTTTAATACATTATTTTCTTTACTTCGGCATTCTTCCAACACACAATGCAGCGTTCATGGAAGTGATATTTAGACCTAATTATAATTGACACGCAAGTAATCCACAGTGTTTTGTCTACGAGAGATCTCAAGGATGGGCTGTCATCAGCAGTTTACGAAATGCTGAAATTGAGAAAATTCTAAAGTTGTTTAGTTTTACTTGGAGGATTATCTGGCCGAGGAATTTACCGTAGGAGTTGGGCAACTCTTTTAAAGTCTAACATCTCCGAGAATTATAAGCAAAGCAACTTAAAAATGTAGCTTTTTTTCAATTGTGTTTGGCGCACCCTGCCACAACGTAGCAAATCGGTTTAAGGGTTGTCCCTCTTTATCTTTAAAGAAAACTGAATACTGCCATGTTTTGCAGCAATGTATGGCAAACACATCATTGCACTACAAGTTTGTACAGTAGATCAGTATATCAAGCAATGTAGAATATGTCTACATCTTTTGTAAATGCACATTTTGTCAAATTAGTCTATATCACACATTTTAGGCAAACACACTGTCAGTGTTTTTCCTTTTGTTCATATTTAGCAGGTAGTCGGGTTCTTATATCTCTCAAAATAAAAAAAACTTGCGTGTAATAAGGAATTCTACTTTTTTGTTTTTGTTCCACACTTGGAAGTGCATATGGAAGCTAATTAGTAGCCATTCCCCTTCACCAGACCTTCAAGATGTGGGGTCAGTGAACCCTGAGGGATTGTTACAACACTTGAGTACCTTGTGCTTGATCATTCTAATTGCTAGAGAGTGGAATGACTTTACACGGATAATGTTGCTCTTTTCCCTCAGAAATATGGCTCCAAACTAGAGCCCGACCAATTTTGGTTATTTAAAAATCCGATATGCCTATATATTGGCTGATATACTGTATGTTTAAAAAAAGAAAAAAAAGAAACGTGTTACAAAAAAACAGATTTCCCTAACAATAGTTATTTGAGTTCTCACTAAAATAATATGATACAAATTTGTTTTATTGTCACAACAGAACAGAAGAACATCCAAATATAATAAAGGTCGTATAAGTAAAATGTATAAAAATACAAACTTAAGATATGAAACTTAATGTCCTTTTGAACAAAAACACATTAATAAAACAAATATCAGTGTTGCCAACAGGGACGCAGTAAAGCCCCCTCTGGTGGACAAACTATGCAACGCCAACACTCAACATGGTTGAGTTTTTATTTTTAAATATGAATTTATCAGCATCATTTATTTGTCATTATAAATGATTCTGACGAATGAATACTTTTTCTTTTAAATCGTCTATTATAAATGCCAATACCGATTGCATTGGGAAATGCCTAATATTGGCCGATAATATCGGCCCGCATATATAGCGGTTGGGCTCCACTCAAAACTGACTTTTAACAGAATCGAAAAATTGCAACAGGCGTTCTCCTGAAGGCCTGGGTATGAACACACAGAGTTTCCCACTGTTCATGTTCCTCTTGCATACTGTTGTCCTACTCAAGCTATAGGCCTACTCACATCCAATCAGAACTTGGCACAGTGACTGTTAGAAATGGACACTTGATGGAACCGGTTGCAGAAAGTCTGTGGATCGGCTCCGCTGCGTGTCGGCTCCGTGCTCCGCCGTCCGTCAACACCCACCACATCCGGATTTGTTGCAGAACGGCTGCGGCAAAAACTGACAGCTGAAGTCACGAGGACCCACGACAACTCTTGAATTCACGTAGAATAAAACCACAAAACCAACAACAGTTTGTTTTCATCCAGAGGAGTAGAGGGGAAACAACTCTGAGCTGTGTTTTCAAGGTGTTGTGCGGGGAATTGTGATCCGGCGTGAGCGTGATCTATTTTATTTTGAAAATTACCCAGATGTTTTATTTTGTGACAGTGCGGGACAGGAAGTCAAGCACAATCTGCCGTGTGCTAAATTGCTGCAGAACTCTCTGGCGTTCGGCGATACTAGAATCTCTGCGTATCAGATCCGGAGGATCGGGGATTGCCGGAGTTGGATTAGTCGAGTTCCTGCGTTGTCACTTGAAAATCAACTAGGGCTGGGCAATATATCGCTATTATGTCGACCTTGATATATGAAACAAGATATCGTCTTAGATTTTGGATACCGGAATATTGGGATTTGACACAAGGGTTTTTTCCTAATTTTTAAAGACTACATTACAGTAAAGTGATGTCATTTTCTGAACTAACAGACTGTTCTAGCTATTGTATTATTTACCTCTACCCACTTAGTCATTATAGTCGAAATACTGGCCTAATGTGAAAATATTTGTAAAAGCAGTAATTGTCAACCCTACAATATTGACGCAATATTGATGTATTTGGTCCAAAATATTGTCTAAGCGTTGCCACTCATAGCCTGTATTTATAGTTGGAGAACGTGTCTCTACTTCCTCCCACTGTGCAAATGTGATTCCAAAAAATCCCAGATAAGGGCTCTACCATCTTGACATTTTTTTAACCACATAATCAATTGCTAAATTAGTATTCAAATGTGTGCTTTTTTTCAAATGTGTTGGCTAACATTGGCAAGTCTTGCATTACACCTGCATGTGAAAACGTTGGTCACGTGACGTGTGGTGAACACTAAGTTAGCGGGAGTTAGCAACACAAGATCTTGGTGCATGGAGCTACGGTAAAGACTGAATAGTAGCGAGACCAATATAAAAATATATATTTTTTTATGACCGATATAAATATTTGGTTATTTAAAAATCCAATATCGGCCGATACATATTTATTTGAAAAAAACAGATTACAGATTTCCTTAACATTAGTTTTTTGTAGTTATTTATGAGTTCTTACTAAATAGTAGGATCATTTGGAACAGGACATAGGAACATCAAAATATATTAAAGTTACAATAAAATGTATTAAAACATAAACTTATGATATGAAATTTAAAGTCTTTATATCACAATAACAAAAAATACTGTTGCCAACAGGGAGGGTGTAGAGTGCCCTCTTGTGGACAAAACTATGCTATGACAACACTCTTAACATGGTTGTCAGTTATTTAATCATTTAATCATTATAAATGATTCTGATGAATGAATATTAAATTTTTTTTTTTTCAAGTTACAAAATGTCAAACACTTGCTAATAAACTGCTGGAAAAATAGTGGCCGCACGGTGTGCCATAGTTATCAATGCTGTTAGCATGGTGGCTAACACTGATGTTACTCAGTGACGTTTCGGCTGTGCCTCGTTACTTGCTGTCAGTGTGCTACCAGAAGACTTACAGCTATCGGACAGGTTGCCACGTCACATCTACGTCTTCAGGCTCAGTTGGAGGCTGGACAGTAACGCCTAACCATCACCGGAAAAGTGCTTCTATTTTCTTTCACCGGTCTCCGTCCAGAACAACAGGATCCGTTGGTCCACTTTGTTAGGTTTCCAGCCTGAGCTGCAGGGAGAAATCAAATCGCCAGCAGATTGGGCGGGGTTTACCCAGTCTAAATAAACAGTACATCACCAATATTTTATTAATACACGTTTCTCACTGTGGATCATGCTATCTGTGAGATTGCTGTCATCAGACAGTTTGTAGGAGCCTTTGCAGAACACCAGTTGATGCTTCTTCATAAGATGGTTCAGTCAAACCATAGAAAATCTGTAATGACCTTGCAAAACCTGGACCATTAAAAGTAAAAAACATCTACAAGGCTAGATAGAACTAGGTGTAAGTGGTGTGCTTTTTTCTTAGTGTTCCCAGGGTCTCCACTTGCTATGTTTCTGAGGGAGAAGCTGCCAGCAGAGATTAGTTACATAAGCCTGTTGGGTGTTACATCACTGTTTTGGGGGCCCCGGTCCACAGAGCTGGGGCTCTGGCTTCAAATGAGCCCGGTGGGTCCGCTGCCTCCCACAGACCCCCTCAGAGGGGGAGGGAGGGCGGAGGCTGGGAAGCGATTGGAAGCAGATGCTCAGTGAGTCTCTCCTGCTAGGAGACATGGGCCAGTGCTGGTGATGAAACCAGCGTCCAGCTGTAACATAGTTTTTGCATGCGTGTTGTGCATGTGGTTTTTGTCAATCAGTTTGGTTTGGGTGGGCTTGGTTGCTGTGACATTAAAGGGAAAACATGCAAAACGAGAATGATTTATAGGTCTATAATTCTCCAAACAACCCCGCCTGTAGTGTTCACCGCCACTAAATCGCTCTCAAGAAAACTTTGTGGGTAGGAGTTGAGTTGTGCTCACACAAAGAATTGTTTGACAAATCAAAAAAAGGAAGATCACCTAAATGTCTGATTTAGTTTGCACTGTGGTGCCTCCAGATCTCTGGAGCAACAGAGAAACCATGACGATTTAAAGCCTGTTAGCCTGCAACAGCATGCTGTTAGTGGCTGTGTCACCCTGTGGGTCTGCACCCATTTTATTTTCCAGATCACTAGTTTGTGAAAACATCTTGCCTTACCCTTAAGCTCCCCGAAATTGCTATTTGAGCATCTGTGAGGCGTACAACTTTTCAAGCGATTCCATTCCCGTTTTTTTATCTTGGTAGTAAAGTTAAATCATGTGAACATTGTCAACAGCCAATGTGTGCGCTCCCTCCAGCACCAAACAGGAAGCAGCAAACTGCTAGAGCCAGAGGTGTTTATGGTTGCGATGGCGCTAAGCTAAATGCTAAAGAGGGAAAGTTGAGGTTTAACCCTTCTGAATGACTAGATTCAGAAGGGTTGAACGTAGGGCTGGGCAATATGGAGAAAATCAAATAGCACAATATTTTTGTCCAAATACCAATTGAACGGTAACTTTCCCTTTTAACACTTTTGCCAGCGGATAAAGCGAACCTGCATGTCCAGCAGAACAGAAAATCTGCAGACGTTTCTCTCAAGTTACTAGCCAGCTTGGTTGACTTTTTTTCAAAACATATCTCTAATTAAAGTTGTAGTCTTTCCTATTGTGACCCTGCAGGAACCCCACATCATTACTCACTGGTATCTCTTTATCTAGACATGTTGGAAAACTGCCATCTTGCCTTACAGAACTACTCTGTCATTCAGACTCGATGTGCTGACCGGCTTTTACTTCATGTTCCACAAGCTCGATCTGAACTCATATTAGTGCACCTGACTCATGGAACAAAATACAGCAACTCCTTAAAATCAACTCCCTTGTGCCTTTTGGACATTTTAGAAATTCATTATTTTGGCGCAAACATACTGCCTTCTGCAGCCAAATATTTCAAATGTGTACTCATGACTCCAGAGCACCTGCTGCCATGTTTCTGCACCCCAGCTCCAATGTTTTCATGCATAGTTGAGTTACTTGGTCTTGTTTCCATGTCGGAGGTCTGGCTTTCTGGCTGCAACTCTTCCATGAAGACCACTTCTGGCCAGACCTCTCCAGACAGATGGTGTACCTGGGTCCCTCTGGTTTCTGCCAGTTCTGAGCTGATGTCACTGCTGGACATCTTCCGATTTTGAAGGGAAATAATCTTGATGTGTTTTTCATCTGCTGCACTAAGTTTCCTTGGCCGAGCACTGCGTCTACGATCCTCAACGTTGGCCAACGTTTTCCACGTGTACCTATAAGAATTGATGCTGATTTGAAGGCAAAGGGTACAATATTGATCAAAATAAATGATCATTATTCATATTTTTAAAAGCCTTCTTAGTTTGCAGCATTTCTTCATAGCTGCCTAAGACTTTTGCACAGTACTGTGTGTGTGTGTGTGTGTATATATGTATATACATACATAATTCATTTCTGAGGTGCATTCAGTACTTGATTGCATCGGGCTGCAGGGCCTCTGGGTCCAGACCTGTGTATGGTGGGAATAGGCTGGTCCCAGAGACAATGCGGCACTGTTGTCTAGTAATTGATAGGCATTTGATATGTGAACAGATTTTGTAAAAGTGTGGCTCACTCATTCATATTCATAGTATTTTGATGTGAGAAGTAGTGTTTGACTTAAAAGTGCAATGTGTAATGTTCTTCGTTTCCTTCCTTTGGGCTATCTCAATCAAAACAGAGTTTTCGATAACGTCATAAAGTTGCGTGGTGTCATGAGTTGTCTTCGTTGTTAAACCACCACCATTGCAGAGGAAAATGACATTGAATAATGTTGGTCGTTCTGATAAAATAGTGGCAGTCCCACTTGGATTTGATTTGTGGTGGTAGCTGAATCTGTTTAGTCTTTATTTTCCCTGGGGAAAGCTTGATTACTCTTACGTCTGGGATTATAATGGAGCTTGGTTTTTGCTCGTGCATTAAAAAAACTAGAAAAGCGAACCGCTTCGGCGCCAGCCTGTAGTTACGGATTTGAGGCCTACGTTGGTCATTAACTTCGGGTGCCAATTCCTCCTCTGCTCTGCCACCAGCTTGCTCCTTTTCTTTCGTCAGGTGCTGCAAACAGCGTTGACCCTAAGTTGGCAGTTCATTTGTAGACAATTTAGACTAGGACATGACATTAACAACACTTGTCTTTCAGTTAGCGTGTCTGAGCCTCCTCCAGTTTGCTTCACAGATGCTTTTCAGCTCGGTGGTGCAGGTAGGCCACACCCACCCCAGCCCAGCGGCCAATGGAAACTAACGGGTGTATTGTGATGTGCCAATGTGCCATGTTCCACCAAAACAAGTTCCTGCTGAGGCTGTTTTGCAGAGGCACCGTGACATTTCCTGGTGCTTAGTGCTGCCCAAGGCAATTGTTATTGGGTTAAAGAAATGCCAATAAACCAGAGCACGTTTTTCTCCTATCCCGGAATGCTGTGTTGACTGGCGGGACCCTCCTCTGCAGCGCTGTGGAGGAAGGTTTGGCAATATGAAACTATCTTCAGAGTGACTAACTAGAAGTGAGATGCAAGCAGGAAATATACAGGACAAAGAGAGGAAGTGACATCATACTCAAACCCATTGTAAAATAGAAAATGAATGACAACTTAACATATGGTTACAATATATGAGACAGAATACAGTCCCAAAGTGCTAAATACATTGGAAAATAATAAATATCTGTATACATGAACAATATCCATTAACAAAAAAAAAACACATCACAAGAGAGGAGAGTAATCAATGTCCCCATTTAGTCCTGGATGCATCATGGATTTCAATTGGGAAATCCAAAACCTATTACACTGTAGTGAAGTATTAACAGGATTGAATAACCAGTATTTGGTTGATTTTGATTTACCTGAACTGGACTGTTCTGAATTTGGATTTATCTGCACTGTATGCTCATTTCTCCCAGGTATTGCAAGGGAAAAAGAAACTCATCATAGCTTTAACATGAAGTGAGAATCCCAGACACACCGTGGTGACTACAGTATGTCAATCATTTGTTTTTCAGGACCAGGTGGCGTTCAGGGGCCCAGACACTGGAGAGAGGAAGTAGAACTCATCTGCGTCAATGGTCATCTTGTAAGTACATCAGCTGCATCCATTTGTTCCTTTCATGAAAACATAGTGGCCCTCATTTATGAAACGTGCGTAGAACCTAAAACAGGCGTAGGACGGGCGTATGCCGATTCCTACGCAGAGCTTGGCATTTATCAATTTGAACGTGAGCGTAGGCAGCGCTAAAATCTCACGTCTGGCCTGAACACGTGTACGCAAGTTTTTGAGTCACTGTGGACTTGAGGTGCAGCACATAATTAGTTTAACAGGAGTAGGAGAAATCTTCAGTTGGTCACTCATCAACAATGGCAGAGCTGGTGCTTTTAGAAGACCTCTGTGAGCTGAGCAACCGTGCACACGTAGCCTACACACACAAGCCATGGTGGAGCGCTCGAATAGATTAAGGGCAATTGGCTCTGTCTTG
>NC_048428.1:6503915-6505573 GCF_013103735.1 Etheostoma cragini | reverse complement strand
GGCCCAAGAGATTGCAATATAAGCCTGTATATTACTGTTAGGAGTATACATACTGGTTGTCAAGGAAAGGATGTATAAATTAAACAAACTTCAGCTGGAGTCCCATTTACTACGGCAAAACTTTTAACCACATAAGTGAACTCTTTCCGTTCCGCGTTATTTCTACAGCCTTAAATACCAGTTTTCAGGCTGCCAAATAGTACAGTACAGACATTAGTGCTAGTGGACCTGAGATATCAGGGTTTCAATCTCCACCTTTGAAAGGTTTCCGCTTCTTAGCCAGATTACGTCCGACCCTGTCGTAAACTGTACGGGCGAGGCCTCAAAACCGAGAATAAATTGGAGCGTGATATGTTATGCAATTACAATTGTTTCCAGTCGCTTCATTTATCAATGTACGAGCAGTCTTCTACTCTGATTGGTGTGATCCGAACGTTTCATGAATCACACGTGAAGTCTGTCGTCAGATGATTTCTGCGCTGGTTTCTACGTTAGGTTGATAAATGAAAGCCAGTGTTCTTTAAGAGTTTCTCAATGTTTCATGGGACTGAAAGACTCATCTGCTGCCAAGAGCACATATTGTACATGACCGAGCCGCATTGATCACATTAGGAAGGGGGCTATGAGCCTTTTCCTGTCCTGGGGTCAGCCAGACATGAGCTGACCTTTACAACGCCTCGCTCTGTTTTGATGGTTGACCTCCACCAGTCAGGGGTAACCATTTGTCAATGACATCATGTGTTGCTATGATGAGGTGAATCAACAACAGACCCTGGTTGTATTGACAATGCCAAACTTTTAACTACTCACCATGGCAAGAGCTTCTTGTTTATTTTGTGTGTCTTTTGTGTTTATAGATATTAGTTTTTTGATTTAACATGAGTTGTTAATTTTTAGTAGTGTTGGACTTCTTAGTGTGGTTTTAATGGTATTACTTTTGCAAATGTTAACTTAGAGTTAGGGCTCGATTTTCCTTTGTGTTTTTAGTAGTCGTATATTTTTATGATAATGCGAAAGAACCTCACATCATAAAGTTTTTTTTTTAAAGTGGTTTAGCCACATAGATCCACATTCAGTGTTGTGTAACATAGCCAGAAATCAATAAAGCATAGAAACCTCCTAACTCAAAAAGACAGACACAAAAATGTTGATGTTTTTAGTTCTCCAATATAGTTATTTTATTATTTGTTTAGAACAGTTTTTAGAAACTTGGCAGGTTTATTCATTCCTTGAACTCACCAGGTTGTACATTTAATAATAAAAACAGCTGCCCAAAACTGTTGTTGCTGTTTCAAAGGAGCTCCAATAATGCTGCCAAATGCATTACTCCATTTTAATGCTCTTCGGGTCAAATTATGGACGCAAGGTGATCATAATACCATTTTGTGTTGTCCTTTTAAACGTCCCATGGCATGAAAATTTCACTTTATACGTTTTTTTTTTGACATTAATGAGTTCCCCCAGCCTGCTTATGGTCCCCAGTGGCTAGAAATGGTGAAAGGTGTAAACCGAGCCCTGGGTATCCTGATCTGCCTTTTGAGAAAATAAAAGCTCAGATGGACAAATCTGGAATCTTGCCCCTTATGAGGTCATAAGAAGTGGCTGTTATTCTGAAATAGACTGAAGATACAGTAGTAAGGGACCACTAAGGCCTAATA
>NC_048428.1:6470024-6503815 GCF_013103735.1 Etheostoma cragini | reverse complement strand
TCCTTTTAAATTAGGCGTTTTTACAGTACCAATACAACAATTGGTTGTAAGGTCCCTGTCAATTGTTTCTAGGGGAGCTGAGCTCATAGTGGAGAGAATTCTTCTGCCAGAAGACATCCATGGGGGGTGCGGAGGGGCGGGAAAAAAACCTGTTAGATTAATTAACTGTACTGTCCCGCAGTACTTGTCCTTGTAGGCTATTTGCAGTATATTAAATCGTTTTAGACCTAATTATTTTGCAGTGAAATGACACTGCTCTGTCGGCTCTGACAGCGCTGTGCATGTCCTTGCACGGAGCGGCTGAACATCGGATCTGGGGGGGTCCGGGGAACGCTACCGTAGTTGCGGGTGAGTGCGCCGGTAGTTATAAAACGATTATTAGACTATGAAATATGCCAATTCGGATATGTTCATATAGTCTACTCAAAACAGACAGGGCAACCTAACGCAGACAGGTTAGCTTACCTTTTTTAAGTGATATGACATGTTTGAAGTCGAGCTACAATATGCAAACTGTTACTTGCAAACTTTGCATTCAACTTTTTTACGTTTTCTATTTTTGTAAAATGCTGCCACACTGGCGATGTCTTCGACATGGTAGAGGAGGACTGACTGTTAATTAAACACTCACAATTAAATAAATATTCAGCAAACCACTAAAACAAGGCTTTCTAGTTATTTCTTCAGTCTGTCCCCAGTGGGTTGGGCAGTTCCAATAAAGTGAAAACAAGGGGGGTGTTCTAAAGACAGACTGTTAACTGTGAAACAGGGGTGCTCTGAAAACACCCCCATAAGCAATTAGTGCTTTCCACCCATACACCGTAACAGTCTATGCTTCCACCTGATGAAATAACACGGCAAAAAATCGACCAATCAGAATTTTGGTCAAGCCAGAACGTTTCGACCAATAAAACGACTAGTTGACCGGGAGATTACAGCCCTACAGATCTGACATTCTTTTCTTGTCTACATGGATACCTGTGTGATGTAAATTTTTTTGTTAATAATAATAATATTAATAATAATAATTTTAGTCATACCACTTTTCAAGCATTAACCATAATTGCTTTCCAGATTGAAAGATTTACCGGATCAGGAAACCCATGTAAGCCCTCCTCACCCCCCATGACATACAAAGTTTGAACATGAGATTGCAAATTTAAACCAGCACTTCATAAAATAGTGAAAGTGCAAAGCTGCAGCGGAGTCATCCGATCTCATTAGGCTGTTAAAATGTATAGTGCGTTATCGCTTCCTGCTGTGTTTGGCATTCTGGATGAGGTTGTTTCAGATTTCTAATGGGTATATTGAGCATCTGTGCAACTATATGAACTATTTGTGCGTGTGTCTTCTGTCCCAGAACAGAAGTAGTGATGTTGGCAGTTTGCCCCAATAACACAACCCAACACCCTCACCGGCACTGATGGACCGACTTTCCGCTGTGTGAGTTTGTTGTATGACTTTCTAGATGCTAGAAAGATTAGACCCCAGCAGCTGTTTTGTTGACACAATAGGCAATGTGTTGAGACACACACACACACACACACACACAAACACACAGGCTTGAGTGGCTTAATTGTGTCAGTGAGTGAATGGTAGAGCACTGAGTGCTTTAGCAGAGACCCTGATGGACTTCGATCCACTGCTTTTCAAAGGATTATATTTTCACACCAAGAAGCCTCACCAAATTCTGGTCTAGGTCTGTCTGTATTTCGTTGCATTTATAATCCAAGCCATAACAATATTGGCATTTAAAAAACTTAGTGTTTTAGTTAGAGGCCCTGGACACCATGGTAAACCCACACAGTTGATATTAGGGCTGAACGATTATGGAAAAATCTTATATTGCATATATATCTTATTTATATTTTTTTAAAGATGACATAAATAGCTCTATTTGGAAATAATAAACAACGTAACGTAATAACGGCTAAAGTATTTCACAGTGACTGCATGTTGCTTCCTCTAAATTTCAGGTTGTGGTCGACTAGCGGGGCCAGGTTGTTATTTGATGAATTGATCCGATCTGCATGTCACACGTTCTAGAAACAAACTCTGTATCCAAGAACAAATAAATCAGTGGAAATGACGTTTGATCAGACAAAGACTTCTGAAGTAGATTAGTGTTACGTTTCCACCGTTGTTCCCTTGCTTTTTAACCTGGCTGGTAGCAGCTTTCAGCATGTTTCTTTAGGCTAACTATCTTAGCATTAACCTGCCTGGTAGCAGCTTTCAGCATGTTTCTTTAGGCTAACTATCTTAGCATTAACCTGCCTGGTAGCAGCTTTCTGCTTGTTTCTTTAGGCTAACTATGTTAGCTTTTTAACCTGGCTAGTAGCAGCTTTCTGCTTGTTTCTTTAGGCTAACTATATTAGCTTTAACCTGGCTGGTAGCAGCTTTCTGCTTGTTTCTTTAGGCTAACTGTCTTAGCTTTAACCTGCCTGGTAGCAGCTTTCTGCTTGTTTCTTTAGGCTAACTATGTTAGCTTTAACCTGGCTGGTAGCAGCTTTCTGCTTGTTTCTTTAGGCTAACTATATCAGCTTTAACCTGGCTGGTAGCAGCTTTCTGCTTGTTTCTTTAGGCTAACTATATCAGCTTTAACCTGGCTGGTAGCAGCTTTCTGCTTGTTTCTTTAGGCTAACTATATTAGCTTTAACCTGGCTGGTAGCAGCTTTCTGCTTGTTTCTTTAGGCTAACTGTCTTAGCTTTAACCTGCCTGGTAGCAGCTTTCTGCTTGTTTCTTTAGGCTAACTATGTTAGCTTTAACCTGGCTGGTAGCAGCTTTCTGCTTGTTTCTTTAGGCTAACTATATCAGCTTTAACCTGGCTGGTAGCAGCTTTCTGCGGGGGGAAATGGCCAGGAGACATTATGATGATGTTGCATTAATCAGGTGATTTAGTTCGTATTTGCAGCAAACATGAAACACTGACGACTGTAGCTTCACTGACTACTCATAAAAAACCATGCGCATCACTGTCAGCGGCAGCTGCTGTCTACGGAGAGCCTCACTTCCCATAAAAATAACCCCCGGACTAACGTCACATACACACACTGCCCACATGGTTACCTGTCTTAAAGGGGAAGGGTTGCGTTGTAATAACCATGTAAAAGGAGAACGGTGGAAGTTTACTTTTGTATCTAGCAGCAAAAAAGTTTCAGCGTCTACATCGCAACGTCCTCCGTAACTATCGTGCATGCCACATCGTGATGTCGATGCTAAAACACAATATCGTTGAGCCCTAGTTTATACCTTTATTTTTGAAAGATTAAAATTCTGTTTAGGATTTTGTGTAAAGACTGACGTTTGATTGATATCCCCCTTACTCCTGTTAGTTTAGTGGTCGTCTATATTGATGTTTCATTTATGGGATAGTTCTGGTGCCGCCGGATGTCCCGCCATGTTTCACTCACCTTCCGCTTTCTTTGTTTTAGCATTCTGAACTCGGGACTCTACAGCCATTCTAATCCAGAGAAAAAATAAAAATGACGATTACTTTTTAAGATAAAATAAAATTTTTTGAATGAAACCCTGGATACATCTTTTGTTCATATCCCTGTTATGTAAACAAATAATGTAATATAAAGTAAACCACGCCTCTTTATTATCATAACACATTGTATTTTTGAACATAAAATTGACAATAGAACATTTACCCTTATCTATAAAAAGCACCAATAATCACTTATGTAATTTTGCTATATCTAAACCAAATCAACAATTGCCATCAACAATCATACCCTTAGGACCTTGGCTAATGTTGGCAATTAATTGCGGTTAAACACAGAAACGGCAATCACGTAAAATAGTTGTGATTCAGACAATCATGTTACAATTGTTACTTACAATGTAACAATTGGTGACAGTTACCCATCAGTCCAACACTGAGGTGGGTTGTTCCTATGTGAAGGAGTCATAGTTGGGTCGAGATGGACATGCTGAAACAGGATACTCTCTGTGACAGCCGGACTGAATCTAATGGAGGTTGCAAATAGGTTGTACCTGTTTCTCCGCAAATATTTGGAATTCAGTTTGCTTATACACAGCTGATTGACCGCCTGTTATTAGTTCTGCTTGGAAGGGAAACCCCACCCATCTGCCACTCCACATGGATTTAATCATCCAGTAAAAATATCGGTCTAATTCCAATAACAGACCCTGATGCAGCGGAGTGTGTGAGGTCATGATGTAGGATGTTATCAGGTGGCTCCAGGTGCTTTTGCGCCTCGTGTCTAGCCAGTTGGAACTGATCAGGGGTGCGTCATGAGTTTAGTAGGAGTCACCATGTTCCGTTGAAGTCTGACTGTTGAGTTGACAGACGTACGGGAACACACACCTACACCTGGTGCTGCTCATCATTGTCCCTGGTCTGATGCCATGCTGGAGCTAAGAGACTGCCTTTTATAGGCAAGCATTCATACAGAGTGTATGGGGGTGGGGGTGGAGCAGCACATCCTGCTGCTGGGACTCATGTCAAAGGTTGATTTGGCTACAATACCTATGGTTCTAGATGATTATCCAAATACTCTGCTGCATTTAATACTCAGGACTTTTGCATAATGTGTCTACAAACACTTTTTTTCTTTCTTTTTTTTTTTTTACACTTACATTTAATGGTTTTTATATTTTGTGTTGACACTGTAAACGGATTGCTTCAGTCTTGTTGCACAGGTTCTGCACTTGTGTATATGGACACTACAGGCATTTTATTCTATTCTAAATATGTATGCAAATGTACTGTATAGTGTTTTGGAACAGTCTTTGGCCCTTTTTGGCTTGTTCCTGCCACATTAACGCACTCCGTTTCTGAATGGTTTACCTTGGGCCTCTCTCCACTTGGGACCATTGTTCAACGTGAGACGATAATCTGCTTTGTTTGCATGTTTCCAACACAATAATCACTTGTCTGAAATGCTCCTTAACGTCTCTGGTTCTTTGCGGCTTCATGTGGTCAACATTGCTCCTTTAAGGTTCATATATCAGCTGGTCACTGTTCTCCTATTCCACTATAGTGGAAGTTCTTCCCTAACCATGAATATCGGTCTTTTGCATTTCAGAAACTTGAACTTAAACTTATTTACACTAGAAGTGGGAATGGGTCGCATTGTATAGGCTGACAACTGCTCTTTGTGATCATCAGCAATCGGGAAGTTAAGAGACAACCTGAAATAGAACAGTATCAACAGAAGTATTTAAAAGCTTGCTGGAAACCTGGATTTTTAGGATGTCCCTTAAGCTGGACTAATCAATATTAATTTTTTTCCTCAACAATGGATCATATAATAGATAAAAATGTGTAATGCAAAAGGGGCCGCTCAAAATTAAACTTCCCCTCACTTCTACAGAACCTCTCATCCTTTTTAGCCAATTGTTTTGTTTTTCTGGCCCGCAAACTCCGCTCTCGTCAACCCTGTTCAGCGGTAGAATTAAGTTAAAAAAAACGCTCTTCCTATACATGATCTGACCAGCACCAAACGAGATAAATCTAATGTTCGCAACCATCTGCCCAATAAAGTGGAGCATCTAGCAACCTAAGTGCCAAATTCATTTCTCAGTATTTAATGGAGACCAAGCTGGAAATAAGAGGATATTGGACTTACTTGTAACATGCTGCTAGGGACACTTATTTATGCTATATGTGTATAATTAAGCTTTAAATAAATTACTTATAGTATTGAAACCATGCCCGTCCCATTTTGAATGCCTTATAAAGGCTTTTCCATGCTTATTATAAAAAATAAAAAAACATGCTGTATCACCCTTTATCTTAGTATTTTGTATCAGTATTGGCCTTTGGATAGCTGTACTGTATGTTGCTTGCTGGCATTTTAATATAAATTGTCTTTGTTCAAGTCAGCCTTGATGTCTGATGTATATTATGGCACCAGTTCAGTCTGTTTAACCTCTGACCTGGAGGAAAAACTATCTCTCAAACTGTCAGGGAGAGTGATGCAGCACCTTCGCTTATCTCCTGCAGGAGCTGGAATAACGTTTGTGTCCGTGATTGTCAGTTATGGCCGTTGGTCTTCAGCCATGTGGGAATGTTGTTCCCCCTGCATTCAAGCTGTTGCTTTTTCTGGTTTACTGTCCCTCTGTTTGACTCACCAGGGCCGCTGGAAGGCATAAAAAAGGAATTCCCCCCCCCCCCCCTCCTTTCACTGCTGGGTGACTCGGTCCAACCCCCTCCTATACCAATTCACCCTCATTTGGACAAATTCCCATTTCCATTCATCACTGTCATGTCCGTTAGCGCTGTTAGACACACTCCAGGTGTACGTCTTTCTCTCTCTGTGTCGGGATAAATCGTTGGCTGTGGTCCCGGTGACCGACCCCCAGGTGCCAGACTGATTCTCTAACTGTGCCTCTCGCTGCCTTAACGGGCCAACACTAGTGTCACCGCCAAACCCACCCTGTGGTTTTGTGGGCCGTGGTCAGTGGTGAGCCGCCAGTTGCTTCCAGTCTGGTCATGTGACTCTGAGCCCAGTACTACCCTCTGGCAGTCTCACTCTTTCTCTGTCATCTTCTTCTCTACTATGTCCTTGCTATCTCTTTCTTCTTTACTGCTGTTTCCGACTGGAGACGACAGAGAGCAGAGCAACTATGAAAGGTATGGCACCTCGCTCATCTCGACCTTCTCCTCTGGTCCATCAAGTCTCCCTCCATCTCAACCTCTCGTTTTCCCATTTTGTCTTACTTCAGCTGTGCACTTCCTGTCTTTGGCTGTATGTGCTCAGTAATTATGTCGGTCGGGTGCCTGGGTGGCAAAAAGCGGCTCTGTTTTGTGTAAGAGTAATGTTGCTGTTGTTGAGTAGATATATAGGCTACGGCAGTGTAGGATGTTAGAGGGAGAGAAAAATGGAAAGGCTTATAGCTTTTTCCCCCTACTCCCTCCCCCCCCGCCCCCTGGTGCCGTACTGGATGGGTGCTGTCAAGATAAGGTGCTTACCGATGTGAACAAATATACCTTTTCTGTTGTCTTATGTTGCTCTCTATTCACTCCCTTGATTTCTGGTGCTGTGTTTGCATCACACTCATGCACCCTTTTCTACTACCCCTTTCTTTTTTCCGTTCACCCACTTACCTCTTTATCTGCCCTCTCTGAAGCTCTTATCTGCTCTTACGCTGTCTATTCGGGGCTGCAGAATGACACCTTGAAGTCTTGGGTTTTGTGCTGTACTAATAGGTGCCCATGGGTAGACTTTGCTCTTGTCTTGTGCACGTAGGCCTGGTGTGCCCTGCATCAGAGGTCGGAAGAGGAGTTTGTAGAGTGAGAGGAGGAAGAGGCTTTGATCAAAACCACTGAGGCAGATCTGGTTGCTTACCGAGCAATCTGAGAAAGCGAGGCTTGCTTTGTTGGGGTAAGAATGGGAGTGAACGGTTTTTACTTTTAGGATGCCAACTGCTGCTTCAATAAAGATGTGATTAACCAAACAGGCTCGCCTATTTCACTTTTAAAGAGAAGCTTGTATATTTGGAAGAACATATGGTGTGTATTCTGCTGCTTTGAACCTACTTTTTTGTAGGTAGCATTTTAAAAGAAGCAACTATTGTATTTTATAAATAAGCAGTGTAATTAATAAAGACTTTTAATTCCCACTTCCTAGCTGTGTGGGTGCCACGAGGTATGGCTGACGATATAGAAAAAATCAAATATCACAATATTCTTGAAAAAAATACCTCGATGTTGACATTGCGACGATATTGTGTGTCGGACTATTAGCGCTTTAACAAAATGCTTTTTACGCAATGAGATTTTTGATAAATATTCTCCAGAAAGGTTAATAATAGAACAGCTAGAACAGTCTGGTTAGTTCAGAAAATGACATGACTCTACTGTAATGCAGCCTGTAAAACCAGGAAAAAAATCCAATTATATCCAAAATGGAAGACAATATCTAGTCTCTATTGCGATATCAATACATTGCTATATTGCCCTGCCCTACCATGAAGTTTGCTGTTGCCTACGTATGATGTACTAAACAATTTTTTTTCTTGTAGAGCCTCAAGCATATGACTATTTTATCTCATAATATCCGCTATCGATCCTGAAATCTCCAAAATATAGTCCTATAACATAAAACCTAGTGTTTTAATATTGAGACAGATTTGTTTTGAAGAATCCAAATAGTTTCCCGTGTTTTTCTTCCTCCAACCTGTTCTTGTGGTGTTGTCTTTTCCCCATCTGTTATTTCTTTTCACAACACTTTAAACAGACTTTTATTGTGTGTCTGTGTTTAATTGGCGCTGGTGCGGTGCTGCGTGTGAATGGCGTCTCATGCTGCTCGACGGTTTCGGGGCTGAACGGTCCCAGTCTGCTCTGTCTCGGGAGTCATCCGTGCCGATGTTCACAGGTGTTGGGGCTCCACATACAGAATTTTTCTTTTAACCAAAGCTGCTGAGTGTGAGTTTGCCTCCATGGCTGATCAAAGCGAGGCAGTGAAGGAGGGGAGAGGGTTTAGTAGTATGCATCGGTTTTCTGTGTAGTGTGACAGTTCAGTGTGGTCGGGGCATGGTAGCAATCATCATTCAGGTCTTGCCTCATAAGGGGCTAAATTGAAATCACATTTGCTTTCGACATTTCTCTGCTGGCTTTGGAAGAGATAATGTTTCTCCTCTGCTAATTAGCCCGGGAGTGGCTGAAGCCCGTTGCTTTCAAAGCTTATTCAAAGTACAAAAGCCCCGCTGAACAACCTCACAGCTTGGCCTTGTGCCCGGACCCGCTTCCTCATCCATCTGAAATGAATCATTTTTAGGGGTTACATAATCACACAGCATAAACAAATCCGCGAGTGTGATATCTTGAAGGTGTTAGGATTTAAAAAGGCAACAAAGCAAGGCCAGAGTGAACACCGGGGTTGTGCCTTGTTGCCAACACTAGATGGTGCTCTTCGCTGCAATGCTCAAAACCCCCAGTCGAAGTCAGTGTTTGCCCTTAATGATGGCGAGTACATGCCAGGTCTAATGATTCTGATCTCTAATGTTTAATAGAAATTCAAAAAAACGTAAAATGAGAAATCTCTGCCTCATCTTTTATGTCCCCTTCTCCCCTCCTCCCTCTTACTGGCAGTGTCCCAGTGTCCTTTCCTTAGCCCAGTGTGTCCTCTGTTCGGCGGCCAGCTGAAACGGAGCCCTGTCCTTATCTTTGGGCCTTTTGTGCCTTTTGTGTGATTCACTTCCTTCCTCTCCATCTGTCCGTTGTTGTCCTTCACTGTGCTTTTGAACCTCAAATGTGTAATTGCATGAAGAATGAGAGGTTTGTCTGCTAGTTGAACAGACTGTTTTTAGTTGAACTGACCGCACATTCAGATTTTCCTGATGGGTTTGCTTTTCGGGCTAAAGCCCTATCCGCAAAGGTCTAGTCGGGACCTCTAGTCATTTGTAATAATTGCGCCTGAGATCTTAATCCCCTGCAAAATCTCCCATGTCAAGTAAAAATCTTTCCTCAAATTACATACCATATTTCACCAGACACAGAGATGGTGTGATATTAGTCCCCTGAATTGGCATTTCTGTGATTCAGGGTTGTATTTGCTGCATTGGCAATTAATAACCAACATTTTTGGCAGGTCCTTGATATGGTATTGTGGGGGATATGTCCGTAAACTAAATAAATAAATACGGACCTAAATAAGCTTATCCCGTGCAAATGTGCCGCACGAAACACAGATGTGATTTTTAAATCAAAGACAATGATGTCCTGATTTGACCCCAGAAACATGCGTTCTCTTTCGGAGAGTTTCCTATTAAAGCGTGTAAGGCCCCTGACGCAGGAACCAGAGGGCTGACCCTCGGCAGAAAAGGCAGTCTCCCCCAGTTGGTCAAAAAAGTGCCTCGGAACACACCAAAGCAACGGGACGTATTACGTCTCTGTAACAGCAGGCAGCGCTAATCTGTATTGTTGCCCACAAATTGAAACCGTCAGCTGATTAGACGAACGCATCACGTGGGCCTGGTTTCTCCGGAAATTCAAAGCCAAACTGTCATGGTGGCTTGTTTAGAAAACGATCTCATATTTTACTCACCGAAACGTGTTTCTGAAAACATTTTAAGCAAGAAATAGGCCGTGCAGCTGCTGAATCTATCTTGTCAGATCGACAAATGTCAGCTTTAAAAGATTTTTGTCAGATTTTGAAAGACTCTAGTGACGCACATTTGCACCCCACCAATCAGATTGGTAATTTGAGTCCGACTGCCGGCAGTGCCCGCCTTCCGACTGAGCAGACCCCTCTGGACCACTCCGACAGCACGGACAACGGCATAGGACACACCGAACAGACTCGAGTTACCAACCTCGTCAAACGGTCTGAAGGCCGGTTATCGGGTTGGTGTGTCAGCGCCTTAACGTAACCTTGAAGTCCTTAAATGGGTTTTGCCAATTGTGTTCAATTTGGAACACTTTCTGAGAACTTACATTACAGTTTAAGCTTGTAAGGGGTAGTCCACCCATTTCCCACTATTTAATCATCATGGATGAGGCTCAGGAGGGAGCTTTCCTAAGTCTGAGACCAACACCCAGGTGATCATCAGGGTTATTCCAGAAAGAGCTGGCAGACTATAAATAACATATATGTAACAGAAACACGTAGCCTGCATTACAAACTGGGTGTGTGGAGTTTGAAAATTGTGGGCATTGACCAGGCAGAGGACGGGTCATCCTTTTAATCTGTAGTAGCGCAATTCTTATTAATTTATTTTAGCTTACAGGTATGTCGTGTCTAATGTAGGGGTGCAGCTCATTGTAACCCTCCATAAATAGTAATATATTTATTTAATTATTTTTAGTCAAGGTCATAAGTACCCAACTAGCCCAGAGTTAATTTTAGAATTTGTTTGTAGTCTTATTTACAGCCAATACTACAAAGTATTAATTTTCTAATATTAGGAAATACAGATAAACGAGATTATTAAGGCATATTTGAAGATGTAATGAGAACTATCAGTATAGGACCAATTATCACATTTTTATTTAATTTTCTTTTTGATGATAGAATAATCATTTTGGAACTAAAATTATGAAGATTTTTTTATAAATAAACCATAATTTTAGCATCGTAAAATACACTTCATTCAAAGTTGACAGAAACAAAATAAAACTCACTTTCCACTTTTCCAACCATCACAGCTCTGGTTCTGGTTTAAATAAACACAGTTTACCGATTTACATGTGAAAATATGTTTACTCTATAGATGCTAAAAACCTAGCTTTTTTAAATGGAGTCTGGTGGGTTTAGCGCTAGCAACCTCAGAGCTGTTTCTGGTTAAACAGAAAGGTCTCAAAGAGGTTTCTAAGGTCTGTGTCTGTATGGATCCTTTCCATAATGTTGTCAGACACTTAGAATATCAATCTGATTCTGTCAGTGGCAAAACAAGCACTTTATTGAAGGGAAATACAAGCTTGACAATTGTCCTATTAACTTATATTGTAGCTTGTTTTGCTGCTGCCGACTGCAGCGATCTTGCTTAATACTGGACCGGTGTCAAAGATTGTTGTTCCCATCAGTCACTTAGACACAAAACATAGGACAATAGGATCCAGGTTGAAAACAACGGTAGTCACCCTTTATGGCCATCTTCCTTCATCTTGGCTTTCCACTTCCCCCCAGTCTGACTGCCCTCATGACACCACTTGTCATTTGATTGATCTGGCCTGGCGGTGATGGGAGTGGGAAAGCACCGTTCTAAATATATGCTTGAACCCCCCCCCTCCCGGGTTCAAGCCTGCTGTGGATCTAGCCTCAACACATGCGCCCCTAAAGGTGGGTTGTAGATAGCAAGTGGGTGGTGGGAGGTGGGTGTCTGCTGGCAGGGCCTGTGGATCCAGTCTATCTTTATGTCCCAGTAGTCCTCTCCCACAACCCTCTAGAGCTCTGACCTTCTCGGGGACTGTGTAACCAGTCGACTCAGAACAAAACAGGAAAGACTTTTAGCTCCCTTCTAACTGTAACCACCTGAAACACTACAGCTCTAACACTCGATGGCTCTCTAAAAAGATACCCTACATTAAGAAGGTATGTGGCTTTCATGTGATGACTGACTGCTGGATTGGCTGTTTGTCATGGTTGTTGAATGACTTTTTCATTTTCATCTAAATTTGATTAAATGAAGTTGGTGTTTTTAGTATTTATGCCAATACAGGTAGATTCCTAATATTCGGGAGAAGTGGGTTCACTTTCAAAAATATGTTTGTAATTCAAGCATTACCATCACCCAGAATTGATTTACCCGTAGTCTGGTACATTTAACCAGTTCCGATGGTATTTTTGGTTCCATGCTGAATTCAGCATTCTGATTCAGCATTTTGACTTAGAAGCAGTTCAGTTGAAAATTCCAGCAAACTCTCCCTATGTGTCAGTAATGTATTACGTTTTCAGATACCTGCCTCAAAATGTGGAGCTTTTTCCAATCTCTCGACAAGAAGTAATTCACTGGTACCTGTATTTATCTGTCTATATGTGAGTTGAGGAAATTAATGGTCTAAGTGAGATTTGTTTTTTGGGGTTACTGAGCTCCTCTGTGTGTGATTCATTCCGTGGTGAGTGACGGGCCAGGGAGACTACAGTTGCTCATTGTGCTGCACCTGCTCTTACTCTGTCAGGACACACAGACAAAAATAGAGTGCTGCCTAATGGGACAACACACACACACACACCAAACATTTTACATAAGTTTTCCACTGATACAAGCCCTGTCTCTTATCATTACTCATGTCCACATTCTAGCACGATTCTCAACAATCAAAATCCATGTTGTAATCTTTTCTACAACCTCCACTTAATGTGTGAAAGCTTTTATTATTCTTTTAAGTTAAGTGTTTTTATGATAACTCAAGAGATAATCATAAGACTGATGCATAATCTCTGTAATGCATCTTTAATCATAATCCCTGAGCGATAGGTTTATTTTTACCGTCTGCTCCAAATATACATGAGCCCTAGTTCAGCTACTTAATTGGCTGATGTCTGATCTGATTCCCGGCATGGAGGCGTAGAGGCAGAGTAATAACTTTGTGACTGTCTACCTTTCCCCAGAAAGGTTGTTAAACCCGGTGGCAAGTGTCTCTTTTGGTGAGGGCCTGGCTGGGACCAGTGACAACCTGATGGCAGCACTAACGTAGAGCCCAGTAGTTTGAGATAACAGAATCATGGACGGAAACACGAAATTGAGAATTTCAAAAAGCTATACGACAGGTTTCTTATGGCTCTACATAAAGTCAGTGCTAAGAGCTAACTGGAGATTTGAATCATCAGAGCTACCCCACTGTAACTAGTTTAAAAATGTCTTCTAATTCCCAATGGCTTAGGCCTGGTGGGGGCAATTTAGGTCTGCTGGGCCATATTGGGCTTGCAATACATGGGAGGGAAACACTGCATTATCAGTCTGGCTGTGTCCCTTTTCTCAGCTGTTGGTCATGGTGTCAGACTGCTGTGGGGGGAACCGCTGGGATTCGACTGGCTCAGATCCAGAGCAACTGATCTCTTAGTGGGGTTGAGAGGAAGTGCAATGTGTTCATGTGTCTGAGCAGTGATGTATCCATGTCTTGTCTGGGTCCAGGTAATCATTTGGAGAGCCGCAGTCAGAGTGTTTCATTTTCCTTTCGGGCATTTTGTTCCCAGGGCCTTTTGTTGGCTTATTCACCTGTCAGGATGGAGAGTTTGTTCCTGTCAGTTTGTCAGGAGCAGGACTACAGCAGCCTGTGCAGACAACGGAGACAAACCGTTGAGCCTTTATGTGGATTAATGTCTCACTGACAGAAGCACTGTGAGTGAACATGTCTCAAACTGCTGTTCAAGCCTTATTTTAGCCTGGATGTTCCCTTGTTAACAGCCAGGAATGATCAAACACAGTGTAGCCAAGTACAATAGGACTAACGGTTAGCACAGTGTGCTAAAGCTCATTTTGCTCTGTAGTGGACTTACATCCTGTTTATTTAATCCATTTGTCACACCTTTGCCTGTATCAACTGTCAGCATAGTTCAAGCCTTGAATGTGATGTGATAACAGAAAATACACAACATTGCTGGATGTGTCCTAAAAGCCCAAATTATATGGACTTGATTGATAATATTAAATCCCTGCAGGGCTTTAAGGTGGCTCCTTTCGAGGTCTTTTGTCTTTTTAGGCATTTTATTTCAGTTGGTTGACAGGATGATAGAACTAATTATTGTACAAATTATAACTGCTCCGGTGAAGTCACAAAAAAACTAAAAATTAAGTTTAAAGATTGTTTTTGGGCTTTTATTGCCTTTTATTTATAGGGCAGATGAAGTCAGTACAATGGGAGAGAGAGGGGATGACATGCAGCAAAGGGCCACAGGTTGGAACTGAACCCCGCGGCCGCGCCTCTTTACATGGCGCACACTAGGCCAGCTACCCCTTTCCCGGCTACTCTAACTGGATTTTTGTCCATGGGGCCTCTCCAGGTTCTATGTAGCACCCTACGTCTTGCGGGAGGCTTAGTCCTGGTGGTGGGCTGTATTTATATAGCACTTTTCTAGTCTTAACAACTACACAAATCACTGTTACATAGTACAGGAATCATTCACCATTCACACACGTTCATACACTGTGGCCGAGGCTGCCGTACAAGGTGCCACCTGCTCATCAGATACACACTCACACATTTACACTCCGATGGCGGGGTTTAGTTCATCAAGGACACTTTGACATGGGACTGCAGGGCCAGTGATCGAACTGGCGACCGCTCTACTACTGAGCCACAGCTGCCCACGTCCATATTTACATCTCCATGACAGAATTTCCTTTAATTGAAACCCACCAGCCACAGTTTAAAATCATATTAGTGGTGATATATGAGGGGCCAGTAGTAGCAGGCATTACTTTAAGCTGGGGTCTCTGCCCTTGGCTTTGACCTCTGGCACAAGCTCCTGTGGCTGAGATGCGATACAGACTGCAGGCCTTCATGATTTTCTTCCAGCTAAACACCTAAAAATAGATAGGATAGGGAGACAAAATCTCATCACAGAATGCTTATTTACTTTGATTAGTGTTTTTCTACCCAGAATCCCTTGGTATTGGTCATATTGTCCTTTATACTAGTGCTGTCAATCGATTAAAACATGTAATCAAGTTAATTACAGATATGGGCTGTTATTAACCATGATTAATCTCAAATTTAAAATACTAGTATTTATCCGTGAACGTGCATTGTTGAAGTAAATACATGCATAACAAACTGGTTAAAAGAAACAGATTCATCAGATTAATTATCTCAATCATTAACATTTATTAAACAAGTGTTCAACAACATCTTAATTTGTTGAGATATCAGTATGAACTGCAGACATATTTAGCAGTAAACATCAACTGTAATACAAAGTAAAGTCTGCGACAAAGTCACAAATGGCTTACCTGTTATAACATCAACTAAAATGAATGCAACAATAACTAGGCCTATTTTAGAAATAGAATGCCATGATGGAGTGTATGTGAAGAGACAGAAGGAACGGTCTCTACATTCTTGGTTAAAGATAATTACCTCAGTGTGCATCTGTGCAACATACCCCTGTCAACCATTCATACAGTCTACTCTTCTTACAACCAGTTGCTCGGGCAGACTAGCTTGTTGAGATTTTCCGGTGATAGAGCTGACCTCTCCTCTGCAGAATGTTACCCGGCAAGGAGAACGGTCTCTCACATGGCACTGTTGAGGCTTTGCCAGACCTTCCTCCAGCACGGCGCTGCGGAGGAAGGTCTTCCTAGTCCACACAGCGTTCTGGGATGGGAGAAAAACATGCTCTGGTTTCTTTGACCCTATCACAATCGTCTTGGGCATTTGAACAATCCCGGAAGTAGAACGTCGAGGATATAAACTAAGGAATAGGGGTGGGAATCACCAGACGCCTCCTGATGCGATATCATCACCATACTTACGCCATAATACGATATTATTGCAATTTTAATCATATTGCGATATATTGCAGTTTGAAACCTTTTTTGACTTTTGATTTTATTTTTTGCAAAATGGGATTGTCAAGCAGACAAACTGACCAACCAACACACACGTAAAAAAAGATTGAGCGCCTGTGTATCAATACAGAATTGCCGATACTATTGCGATTCTATGCTGTATCGATTTCTTTTTTCTTTTTTATGTTTTCACCCCTAGCCATGTACCTTTTTTGCAATATGGGCCAGTTACCAGATGCACCTGCTTGTGACGACCATGTCCAGTGGTCTCTAGGAAGTGCAGTGAAGTAGCGTCTGCTAACTGTCTCACTTTTGTAGCTTTTTCAGCATCGTACAGTTGTATTCTCGTAACAATAGTTCCCCTCGGGGCTAGCTTGTTGATGGGCCCGCAGTCTGTAGCGACTCATTTATCAATGGCCCTAGTTAGCTTTGCTGTTGTCATTTTGTTAAGAAACTTGCCCCCGCTGCACTGCAGTGTCATTTGAAGAGCACGGCTTGTTTACCCTGTAGCTGACCGTACTTTGTTAAAAAACCTGTTTATTTAATTTTTTTTAGTTTCATTTCATGTGTTAACATCGACAGCCCATTGTTATACTAATACTAAAATCCACAATAAGCCTTTTCTAAACCATGTTGTAGCATTGAAAATGGCCACAGTGGTAACATGTTTTGTTTTTTTGTACCTTCCCTTAGAATTGTCTCTGTTTTGCATGGAGTCTGGTTTGGTTTAAGTAGATGAAAAGTAGCTGGAGGGAGGGAGGGAGGGAGGGAGGGAGAGAGAGAGAGAGCAGATCATGGGCAGTTCACACAACCTTAGATAGGAAGTGACTGTGAAAAGGAGGAATCAACATGGTTTGGATGGTTGGGTGAAAAAGATATCTAGAAAAAATAGGGGCCATAAGTTCAAGTTTGTCATTTTCACCTTAGTACTGAGTACCACAGTGATGAAATACAATATGCCGTTTGCACTCTCTCAGCACCAAGAATAGTACAGTTATAAATAACAGAAATAGCATTTAAAACATCCAGAATATCCTAGCACAGTAGACATAGTGACTAAGTGAATAAGTTCAATTCAGACATGTAGCCGGGCCACAGGTTGGAATCGAACCCTGGGCCACTGTGTTAACGACTGAGCCTTTGGACATGGGGTACACGCTCAACCAGGTGAGCAACCAGTGTGCCCCGATAAAATATGTATTTAAACATAGCAGGCCCGCACTGCAAAGCTCATAGTTCACAGAGTTCCTCACAATTTCTCTGGAAATAGCGTATCCTGCCAGGCACCGATCACTGCAGCTCCATTTGGTTTGCGTTCACCAATGGCAGCCTCCGCTCCGCTGGCTCACCTCACACTGTCGACTCTGGAGGGAAAGGAAAGACACAAGCTTTCCACCGCTGTCTTCTCCATTCCCTTATTTTTCCCTTCCTCCTGTATGACAGTTCTTGGGAAGGTGTCTGCGGCTCCCGGGGATGAGAATAAATTTCCCTGGCAAGTGGGTGATGAAGATTTCTGGTGCTGTGGCTCGCTCTCCTGACCAGATGTGCTGAAGCACACTGAAGCATGCACATGTGCGTGCTGAAGCATGCATGCATGTGTGTCTATTTAACAGCTTAATACTCTGTGAGTACACTGACTTGTGTGTTTATTTCCCCATCGCTCCGTTTGAGTCAGATAGGGCAAACTTTTTTTTGATTTTAGGTGCATCACATAATATCACATAAGACGTGTGAAGAGGATTCACTGAAAGTAAAAGGTTTCTTACTTATTCAGGTGCTTAAAAAAGTTTTTAAAAAAAGTGTGGAAAAAATGATTTTGGCAAAATGACTTAAAAATGTTTTTACCACAGTTACCTGAAATCTAATAGCAGAAAGAAAATATGTTTTGGTGTCAGCACTGGGAAATCACAAAGCAAGGCTCCATTGAGTTTGAAAGGCATTGCAGATAATTAATATTAACACAGAACAGCTGAAGACATTAGGCGAAAACCCAATGTCTTCAGCCAAACATTCGTTTATTTTGACAAGGGAACCACTTAAAGCTATAGTACGTAGTTTCTGTCTCTCCCATGAGGAATTCTAAGTAATAACAAAACGGTTGGCGGGTCCGCATGATTCAAGCCTTCGTGCCTCGCCCCCACCCCCCCTCCACACAATTGCTACGTAGCCATGGAGACACGGAGGATTAACAAAACATGATGGATTCTTCAGAAGAGGTCATTGTCTTCGCTCACTTTTTATTTATTGCCCGCAAAAGTCGCCGGACACCACAATCTTTTGAACATAGTCCTACTGAGGAATACAGAGACAGTTGTGTGGAGCTGATAGTTAGTAATTAACTTTGGAGCAACTCATTTAACAATGGACGAAATCAAGCAGACGTTCATTAATATCAAAAAGTTACACACTAAAGGTTTTATCCTTCTGTTGGTCTAAAAGAGGTTTAGCTGATACCCAGGGCCAGATTTAAGCTTTGTGATTGACCTCAAAGCACAAATCCTTGGACTTCCTGGAGCACTCCATGTGGAGAGAACTCCTGCCTGTTTTATTTTGGGAATGCCCTGCGTGCGTGCGTGCGGGCGTGTGTGTGTGTGTTAATACACTGTACAATTGCCAGAGAAGGTCAGCGGTTGTCTTGGTGTCTATTTGTAGTGCGACTGTAAAGTTTCAAAGACTTAAGTCCTTTCTGACAGTAAGCTGATAACGAGGTTTGAGGCTGTGGTGCAGCAGTTCCTCTTGAAGTTTAAGGTCTGTCATATCTGACCCAAGAGTAGCAGTGTACATGTACAGTGCATGCGAAAGTATTCGGCCCCCCTGAACTTTTCAACCTTTTGACACTTTCAGGCTTCAAATAAAAGTTTTTTTTATTTTTTGTGAAGAGTCACCAACAAGTGGGACACAATTGTGAAGTGGAACAAAATCTATTGGATATTTTAAACTTTTTTAGCCAACAAAAATCTGAAAAGTGGTGCGTATAAATGCACCTGCTCTATGATAGTCTCAGGGTTCTGTTGAAAGCGCAGAGAGCATCATAAGGACCAAGGAACACACCAGGCAGGTCTGTAATACTGTTGTTGAGAAGTTTAAAGCCGGATTTGGATACAAAAAGATTTCCCAAGCTTTGAACATCCCAAGGAGCACTGTGCAAG
The DNA here is from genome assembly GCF_013103735.1 of Etheostoma cragini. Taxonomy (NCBI): domain Eukaryota; kingdom Metazoa; phylum Chordata; class Actinopteri; order Perciformes; family Percidae; genus Etheostoma; species Etheostoma cragini. Next base: position 6,484,741 of record NC_048428.1, on the reverse strand, counting down.
TGATCATTTTGAAATGGAAGGAGTATCAGACCACTGCAAATCTACCAAGACCTGGCCGTCCCTGTAAACTTTCAGCTCAGACAAGGAGAAGACTGATCAGAGATGCAGCCAAGAGGCCCATGATCACTCTGGATGAACTGCAGAGAACTACAGCTGAGGTGGGAGAGTCTCTCCATAGGACAACAATCAGTCGTACACTGCACAAATCTGGCCTTCATGGAAGAGTGGCAAGAGGAAAGCCATTTCTCAAAGATAGCCATAAAAGGTCTCGTCTAAAGTTTGCCACAAGCCACCTGGGAGAAGCACCAAACATGTGGAAGAAGGTGCTCTGGTCAGATGAAACCAAAATCAAACTTTTTGGCCACAATGCAAAAACGATATGTTTGACGTAAAAGCAACACAGCTCATCACCCTCAACACACCGTCCCCACTGTCCAACATGGTGGTGGCAGCATCATGGTTTGGGCCTGCTTTCCTTCAGCAGGGACAGGGAAGATGGTTAAAATTGAGGGGAAGATGGATGCAGCCAAATACAGGACCATTCTGGATGAAAACCTGTTGGAGTCTGCAAAAGACCTGAAACTGGGACGGAGATTTGTCTTCCAACAAGACAATGATCCCAAACATGCAGCAAAATCTACAAAGGAATGGTTCACAAATAAACGTATCCAGGTGTTAGAATGGCCAAGTCAAAGTCCAGACCTGAATCCAATCGAGAATCTAAAAGAACTAAAACTGCTGTTCACAAACGCTCTCCATCCAACCTCACTGAGCTCGAGCTGTTTTGCAAGGAAGAATGGGCAAGAATTTCAGTCTCTCGATGTGCAAAACTGATAGAGACATACCCCAAGCGACATGCAGCTGTAATCACAGCAAAAGGTGGCTCTACAAAGTATTAGCGCAAGGGGGACGAATCATTTAGCACGCACCACTTTTCAGTTTTTTATTTGCTAAACAAGTTTAAATTATCCAATAGATTTCGTTCCACTTCGCAGTTGTGTCCCACTTGTTGGTGATTCTTCACAAAAAATGAAAATTGTATATCTTTATGTTTGAAGCCTGAAATGTGTCAAAAGGTTGAAAAGTTCAAGGGGGCCGAATACTTTCGCAAGGCACTGTACATAACACTTTACATTTAAAGCAGGACAGATTGGGTGGCAGATTGTTCAGGATTTGTTGTATTATATTTGATGTTTCAAATTATTAAACTTATTGAGATTTTTACATAACATGAAAATCTAATGGAAAATCTATGGAGCTAGAACAGTAACCTGTGGTATTTAAAATAAAATTTGGCATTGAAACAACAAATATTGTATTATTGAAAAATGTAACGTGTGTGTGTGTGTGTGTGTGTGTGTGTGTGTGTGTGTGTGTGTGTGTGTGTGTGTATATATATATATATATATATATATAAAAACACAAACATCCAGAGGTAGTAATGTCACAATCCTATATTATTTTACTTTATTTTACTTTATGTCAATTTGTTTTCATTATGATAGGTTTTTCCATGTCAATCTACATTTTTTCTTGTTGTCTGTCTTTTCAGTGGCTGTTTTATTTTTTTTATTTTTTTTTTACGCGGCCATGATTTTTACAATGTCACTGTTTCAACTTCCTGTCACTGTTTTGGCTTAGGGAGGAGGGGCCTGAGTGGAGGGACTAAGAGGGCGGGGTTTATAGGTAATTTACATAGGCTACTGGTGAGAAACCGCACCCCCACAGGATTCCTCACAGAGGTGATAGGGGAATGCGTGGAGGTGTAGAGACTGACAGGTAGCTCGTTCACTGGGATGTCTTCCTACAACATCAACCCTACATGGACCCATGTGTGGAAGATAAGATTCTTGTGTTAGACATGTCCTACAGCACTTTACTGTGCCTCTCCTAGTATTCTTATGGTTTTCTTTTATGTATTAAATGTTGTACATCAGTCTACATGAGAAGACACTGAATTAGTTTTTTTTTTAATAAACATACACTAGACTTAACACTTCTGCTCATTTGTAAAGCACTTTCAATTGCCATTGTGCATGAAAAGTGCTAGGCCTATGTAAATAAACATGCCTTGTTTTGCCTTCAATTCACATCTATAATGTTAACATTGAACCTAGCAGTCCCATATTAAGTGATTGATCACGCTATTTAGACACTCAAACTATGCATATTTCTGCAGACTAGGACTGCACCACACATCTTTTGCCTCAGATTTCAAATCATAGCAGATGCAGTGGGGTTTGAAAGTCTGGACACCCCAGGTAAAAATTTGTATTAATGTGCATAAAGAAGCCAAGAAAAGATGGAAAAAATCTTCAACATAGCAATCAGTATCTTGTATGTGAGGCTAGACATCGTCTTAAATTTTGGATATCCTAATATTGTAATATGACATAAATGTTGTCTTTTCCTGGTTTTGGAGGCTGCGTTACAGTAAAGTGATGTAATATTCTGAACTTTCCAGACTTACTAGCTGTTCTTTTATTTGCCTTTATCCACATAGTCATTCTATCCACACTACTGATGACTATTTATCACAAATCTCATTGTATAAACATTTTGTGCAAATACCAAACAACCTTACAGTATTGAAGTATTTGGTGGAAAATATTGTGATATTTGATTTTCTCCATATTGCCCAGCTCTACACCAGGGGTCTGCGGCGTTGTGGCAACCCACCTGACATGTCTTGAAACACGGACCCCGTCTCATTTACCATGCTTTTGTGGGTGTGACTTTTTCGCCATTGGCATCACTATTCGTGTCTATAAACCACCTGTAGGAAACCATGTTCGGCGCTGCTAGAATATGAAAAATAGACACACCGACAGACAAAAAATCTAAACAAAAACTCAAAGGCCCAACTGGGTAACCAAAGGATAATCCAAGTCATCGACGTTCAGGGGTCCGCCCTACTTAACATACCCATTTTATTCTTCAAATGTCAAAGAGCACGTAGAAAAATCTGTTTTCTTTATACTGAATTCCCATCATGCCTAGTAAAACACATTAACAACATGGCAAATTGAGTTTTAGCCTTAGTTTTCCTCCCTCTAACTCCCTTGTATGTGTGCATATGAATATCTTTACCTTTTATTCTTAACCGTCCCCTATCTGAATTTATGGCCATGCTGCAGAGGCTCAAGCTCGGTTATGTGTCTTCGGAGACGGCATGGCCGCGCACACTGGATCCCTCCGCCACTCTTGCCAGACTAGACGGATATCTTTCCTCGGGGACGCCATAAATTTGCTCTTTATTTCTAAGATGGCTGTGAAAGAGCCCAGAGCCGGTGACGGGCCCTGCTAATGCTTTTTTCGCTCCCTTTTTCCTCTACTATCTAAAACATTTTTCCGAAGGTGACACAGCCATTAAGCACTTTTCTCAGAGCAGACCTGTCAGGTTGCCTCTGCGTGCTGGAGGTCATTTTAAGTGCAAACATGGACTGTCTGGAAGTATTTATCTAGTAATGAGCTACAGACCGGCTGCACATGTGAGCTTGTCCAGGTTGAAATAGCATCCACTCTGAATCTGTAGCTGACTGCACATCTGGGTGTTGACCAGTGGAGAGGTGTGGCTCTGTTATGACATTCAGCATAACCTGCTTTGCTCCTGTTGCTGTTTAATTTCAAGACCGTGAAGTGCCTTTCCTGTGTGTTCCTGTGTTTATAATATATCAGCTTGATATCGACATTGTTATTATAATTAACATTGTATTAACATTTCAGCTGACGTTACTGCTTACATACATTAAATACAAACTGACACTTGACTCTATTTGCAGGGAACATAGTCAAACTGTCTCCGGTGCTTTACTGAAATTTCAATTGCTTATACATATAATTTACACTTCAACATACTGCTTTCATCTCTTAATCTTTAAATGTTAGCTCAACTACTTTGATTGCCAATTCAACTGTTCGGGGCTTAAAAGAAGAAGGAAAAAAAATGAAAATGGCTTTCAGCGGTATCCACCTCAAATGCTTTCAGTGCTTTTGCATCAACTGATATTTGAGTAGCTTTCAGGGCTGCTTAGGCATCGGCTAGTTCAACTGCCTTCAGTTCTTACTCCCCCAACTGTTGACTTTTAGCACCGAAATACAAAGTGACAACTGAACTGAATTTCACATGCTTTCAGCAATTACACTACAACAGACCTATTTCCACTCCAAACTTCAAATCCTATTATCCTATTCAACTTTAATTGCATATCCTTAATATTTAAAAAGTGAACAAGTAACATTTTAATAATTACTTTTTTACAGTTTGTTTGCACCTGCAATTTTATGCGTAAGCATGCACTATTCTACAAAAAATTGAACCTTTCCTAGTTGTGTGTCTGTCTTTTCTGGGAAGTCCTAAATCGGAGGTGTTTGCAAACTATCAAGTCAGTTGAATCCAACATTTGTTGCTGCTGTCTCTGGTTTGTAGTGTTGAGGTTCAGCGTAACATAGTCTAAATTGTATTTCAGACAGAAAAAAACAGGCAGAATAAAAGCTTGGCGCTAACACTGAATGCTTGCATGTTTTGGCATGAATATGTCACCACTAAAGCCTTTAAACATCCACACAAATTGTCACTTGTCAGCTTTAATACAAAAATATTGGTACACTGGAATGCTCTCCTTAAATGTCATTGGGTTCCCGGGGACAGATCTGTCTCACCACTTTGTCAGGGTTTGCTCTGTGGCAGCAGAGATGGCTTTAATTTTAAACCTTTTGACCACCATCAGGTTTCCTTTAAAATCGATGTTTGTATTTTCACTGGCTTCGGAACGACTGCGTTCCTACTTCGTCCCAGCTCCGGTGATCCACAGCCCTCCGGAGCAGATAGATGGTGCGGGACAGGAAGTCAAGCACAGAAACAAGTTAAAACATCTGGTTAATTTTCAAAATAAAATGGACCGTGCTCACGGCGGATGATATCTCCTTGCACTACACCTTTAAAACACAACAGAGTTGTTTTCTCTCTACTCCTCTGGATAGAAACAAACTTTTGTTGGTTTTGTGGTTTTATTCTAAGTGAATTTGAGATGTCGTGAGTCTTCGTGAATTCAGCTGTCAATCATTGCCGCAACCGTTCTGCAACAAATCCAGGCCTGGTGGGTATTGACGGACGGCAGAGCCGATCCGCAGACGTTCTGCAACCCATGGAAATTGGGGGTTACCTTTTTCGCTTTCATTGTGACTTTCTGCTCCTCAGATCTCTGCAGGGTAAATCCAGACAGATAGCTAGACTGTCACATCGGAGTTTTCTGGTGCACGACTAAAACTACTTTCGAACATAAACGTGTTCCACCAAAACAAGTTCCTTCCTGAGGATATTTTGCAGCGGCTCTGTGCTGAGCTTAACAACGATTGTGATTGGTTTAAAGAAATGCCAGTAAAACGGAGCATATTTCCTCCCATCCTGACATGCTGTGTAGACTAGCCAGATGGTCTGGCAAAGCAAGACTAGTGTGTAAGAATTTCCAGAAGCAACTTAAAGAAGTTCCTACTGAGTTTCTGCACAAAGTTGTTTGGTCATCGTCGTAGTTTGTCTCTGCTTCAATGAGATTGACTGGATTGAAAGGTACAAATGAAATAAATAATTATATTTACATTATATATCTTCTTTACAGCCAGACTCAAAGTGGATGTGATCCTTCAGTTTTCAGATCTGAGTTTTAAAGTCAACACCGAGACACAAACTGAGGTTTTCCTCATAGGGCCGAACGTCGATTACCATTTCTAGTTGTGTCTATTTGTGCATGTCTTTGCTTTTGTAAAAGCTTCTTTGTTTATATGCATGCTTCTTCCTTCTGGCCTTTATTGCCGTCTTAATTAATCCTACAATCCACCACAAACATTAGAGAAAAAGAGCAGTGTTGCATCATTGCAGCAACCTGTAAGAGCTTGCCCATCCTTGGCAGTGAAGACTTGTCATTGCTAATAACAGGGTAGAAACCGCCAGGGGGGGGGTTGTAGTTCTGATGTCATAAGTGTAGCAGAAGAGTAAAAGAAACAGACATTACATATCAGTGAGACAGCCAGGTGGTGGTAGGTGTAGAGGTGATGACAGCTTAGCTAGTGAGACCTGTTTCGGTAGTTGGAATTAACATCACCAGTGGTTGAATGTTTAAAGGTGCTTCAAACTAGCTTGTGTAGTCAGAATAGATGTCTGATGTTCAGTGTCTCTGCTTTGTTTGGAAGAAAAACCCAAATGGTAGCTTCCTTCAAGGCAGAACAATAAAAAAGCGTATTGGTTTACATTATGTGGCAAGTAAGAAACCGAGTTAAGATAACAGCTTGTCTGTTCACCCAGGAAATGTTCTTGCATCGTCTGCTCCAACAATCAGCATTAAAAAACACAAACATAAACACACACACACACACACGCATACCAAGTCAAACATGCAATATTTATGATTGTCATGTTTGCAGTCCCACAATAATACACAGATCACATGTTCATGTGGGGAGGTACTTGGGGACTGTTTATTCAGTGCGTGTTGAGTGTGTGGGGGGCAGTGGGTATGTATGTATGTATGTATGTATGTATGTATGTATGTATGTGTAATGGTACAGGAGTTATTGTACTTCTTCGACAAACGGAAATATTCAAGACGAGAGTTCCTTGAAGTGTTTACAAGTCCAACATCCGAACAGTGTTCAAAGCCATTTGGCTCTGAACACAGTGTTAATAATGAAATCAGTTTTTTATTTTAAAGCGTAACTCTCGCCAGAATGCAGCCTAGGGTCTTTTTGGGAATGTACCAGAGTCAAACTTTTGTTTGAGAGCATAATTAGGACGGAAGCGCCACTTTTAAGATTGACCGTATTTTTGGTCAAATGGCCTTTTGAACGGGAGTGCCAGGGGAACTACTATGATAGCATCAAAATCACTATTTTTAAAACACTAAGAAGGCTCGACACAACATGAAACTTCCCTCAAAGTATCACCAGGGGCTCTACACATGAACTCAGCATAGAGAACATTGTTTGTGTACACAGCTTACTAAAAAGAAAGCATTAAACAACTCAATGTAGCTGATGGTTTTTACGCTCGCCGTCTTCTCTGCTTTTTAGTAAACTCTTTTATTGATACAGTATTTCATGAATCCTCGCTGTCTGGCAGTAAGTTTGACGAACAACAGTCAGCCGTACAACTGCTCCACAGTTTAAATGTAGCATGCAAGTAACGCTTTCCCGTGTGTGTGGGTGTGTGTGTGTGTGTGTGTGTGTGTGTGTGTGTGTCATGCTGAGCCAAATGATCTCATCCCAGAGAAGAATCCAAACATCCCACCTCTAAAGTTAACACACCTCAGTCAGTCCCAGCCGTGCAGCCCTTGATGGTGAGGCTGGACGGGTTTATGTGATTCGACAAATGTGTCTGTGATGGTGTTGTTCAAATGGTCCAAGAACCTAGCTTGCATTTACAAGAAAATCACTGAGATCTTCGCATTCTTAACATCACAGCATGGGAGATAGCATTCTTTAGCTTTCTCCGATTGCTGTTCTTGCCATTCTGCAACCACTGGATTGAGAAACGGACGTTTTGTGGCCGCTTCAATCCCCTCGATCTGCTTTATGTTGATGCCCGCGGGTTTGGCGGTGACAGCTTTTGCTCTGTATGCTGCAGAAAGATAAGATACAGCTCACCGTTTTTCCAACAGCATCTGAAAAAGCAGCGTTGGGCTCTGCGCCAGCTTCCCTGCAATGCCCTCTCGCAATGATAAGCACGTCATCATCACACTGATAAATAGGTGAGGTGCATGTATGGGTGCAAGTGCTTTTGTTTTGAACTTCACTTGCAGTATAATCACACTAGGAAATGGGTTTATACATACCATGACTCAGGGAATATCCGTTTCTGCGTGCATTGAGACACAAACAATTGTGGATGTGGATAAATCTGCCTGTTTGTCGTCCCCTTGTGCCTCTTTTCAGCTGTTCTGTGAAGAACCGCAGTTTTAAGTGTAACGATAGCATTACTCCCAATTGGACATAACTCATTTTCTGTCTTTCATTACTGTTTACATGCTCTGTCTTTCTCTTCCTGACTTAGTTTCACTATAGCTCTCTTTCTTACCCTTGCTTTGCCCCTCCCACATTCTCTCTCTGTCTCTCTCTTTTACTCTCTGCATGTTGTTTCTTTTTATTTTGTCCCTGCTGAGGGATGACTGGAATTTCTCATCTGGCTGAGAGGGTCGTTTCAACTTTCTCCTCTTCCCTTTGCTCTCTTTTATTTCCACTCCCATCCGTCCTGGCTGTGCGCTCTTGACTCTCCCCTCCTTTTCTGACGCTATGCACCGGTTTCTTTGGCATCTTTCGCGCTTGCGTGTCTGAGCCAAGGGAAGGCAGCACTCTCCTGGGACAATCCTAACTCTCTCTCTCTCTTATTCTCGCGCTCTCGCTCTCTCTCTCTCTCACACACACACACACTCTTTTCCTCTCTCTGCAAGGCTCATTCTGAAGCATGCAGGACACTTTGTCGTTCATCTTTATTACTGATGGGGCCTAATTTGCTTGTCTTAGCTAATGAGCTTAGCCCCTGCTGAGCAGCGGTTAAGCCTGCATGTGTTTGTAGTGGAACTGCTAAGCGCTTAGTTAGAGGAACCGGAGCAGAGGAGTGGATCTTAGAAGGGGCAGAGCTGCAGCCACAGCTTCACCACTCCAGGACCACCTCTACTACCAGCACTGCAGATGGGACGTTGCTCTCTCTCTCTCTCTACACTCCCTCCCTGCTCTGCCTCTCTCTAATGCTACCTGACCCCCCTCTGTCTCCCTCTCTAGCTGTCCCGGAGCACTGACAAACTGCTTTTGTAGCTGCATCACCTCTTAGGCAGCTGCCCCTCTGTCTACCTTTCTGTCTTCCCATCTCTTTCACTCCTTTTCTGTCTTACCCGGTCCCCAGACTTTCGTTTCCAAAATGTATCGGAACCCGTGGATCTCGAATTACCTGGCTCATGTCAAGTTTTGCAGCCAAGGTAAGAGCAGCGACTCTGCAGGGCTCTGCAGCCCAGGCTGACTCGAGGACAGGTTTCTCCTGTTGTGGTGCTGGGAGTCTAAGCTCCTTGAAGTTGGCAGGTTACAGGCTGCAGACTCCCTTCCTCTCTGCTCACTGTCCTGCTTTTTAGCCAGCTGTCTGCGCAATGCAGCTGCAGCCTCCAAGGACACTACGTAGCAGAGATAAGGGACTCTAACAGTGCAGGGGGCTGTTCTTGGGAAGAAGCTATTTCTAGACTCTGTAGCTACTTTACTCTTTTAGTGTAGTGAACTTGCATTCATGTTGTATTCTTAGGGTAGTTGTTAGGCTTGATTAGTCAACTAATTGTTTGTTGTTTTTCTTTAGTCAATGAGTAATTCTTCATGCTTTTTTCATGCTGAATGACTTATTTCCAAGAAACCTATGGACACATTTATGTGCTAAACACAAAGATCTGAAGTGGTGCTTTTTGTATTCCCCTTTTGGAGAAACTCGAGTATTACAAATCTGTCGATTACATTACTGTCGACAAATTGGTTTAAATGTGCGAGTTCGAATTAATCTGCTAAATTTTTTTTAGCATTTAGTTTAACATTGGTGAACTTTAATTCAAACTGGCACTGTTGACCAATAACAAGCCATCTTTACAGTGCTGACCTTTAAGGGAACAGAAAGTTATTGTAGTGTTTTCGCCATCGACTTTTATTTACCTCCTCTGGAGCACTAACTGCTGCACAAGGACTTAGAGAAGAAATACAATGGACTCCAGAATAAATGGTGTAAACATAGGGCTGCACAATTAATAGAATTTTAATCGCGATCTTGTATTTGACTTCCCACGATCAATTTTGCGTGATCGAGCGATTTATTTTTTATTTTTATTTTTTTAAACCGTCATTTCATCGAACGCTCCGGGTTTTTTGCAAAGCCAATCTACCGCTCAGTAACCCCTGTCTGATCAAGAGCCAATCAGAGTAGTTCCCTCCTTCATGAGGAGTCAGCCGTCTCTCTGTGAGTAGCGTCCATCAAATCACCAAATAATCGTGATTATCATTTTGGCCATAATCTGAATACAGTTTATGAAATATGCTTAGAAATATAGGAAACATTGGAAAGGATAGAACAAAATACTGTTAGAAAACAATACATTCATTATTAGTTTGACTTGTCATCTCAAACTAATTGAAAAACTAGCCCCGCCCCTGCTTCTCATTCCCACCGTTCCCTGTCATATTTTCTAAGTGAGAACTGAGTTTTGAGATCTGGCCTTTCCACACTAAAGTTTATGGGAATCCACAACAGGTGGCTTACAGTTTGAGCCTTTTCCACCAGCTGAGAGACTGGTTTTGGGGGAAGGAGGGCGTGTGTTAAAGTTTGAGGGTTTAGATCTGTCAGTGTCTTTTGCTCTGTTTCCTCCCCAACGTTGGATTGGAGACTGAGCTGTTTGTTTACTTATTGTTATTAGTGTTAAAGGCATAATCGGCTTATTGTCACGACCTTTTGCAAAAACCTTCTGTGGCCTCACCTCATTTCTGATTCTCCATCTGTTTTTGTTTAATGCTTTATTTCTTAAGCCTCCCACAGTGAGGCTTCAGTTACAGCTCAAGTCTCCCAGCAGGCATTGTGAAGGCAGAATAGGTGGGCAACAGTTGGGGGGGGGGGCTTGAAACATGCACGCTCAATGGTGTTTTTAGCTCCCAACTTCTCGTTCCAGGCAGCGCTACGACACATGCCCGTGTGTGTGTTATGATGTTGTTGCATTACATTGTGTGATGTAATGCAAATGGTTAAAGATTGACACGTTTCCTTGGGCACGCTGTAATCCCAGGAATCTGTTAATCTTGTATCTTAAATTGGACATGTGCTCAGCCCCTGATGCCTCTTTGGTTACCACACTTACATTGATGGTTTTTTGTGTTAATAACATTCAAGGATTTTTGATTGACATCCACTCCAGTTTTCTTGTGAATGGTCCCTCATGTTATTTATTGATGTGTTCTAAGTGTGAGGTTTGACCTGAGCGTCAGAATTGCATTACCAGAGATAACTAGATTCCTTTTGTGTACAGACAGTGTTAGCGGCCTGGTTATTGTTTTCAATGAGGGAAGCATTTTGCTTGCTGCTTTATTATCGCTGAACATCACTGAACAGAAAAGTAACATTGAGTGGGCTGAGGACAGGTGATGCGACGCTTGCCTAGCTAGAACAACAAACCGACCTTAAACCGCGGCCTTATACAGTCTTCATGCTTTAACACCTTTGTGCTTTAACACCTTCACATAAAAGGCTTTCCTCACTTCAGAGCCCGAGTGACACTCCACTGAATCATGAAATCATTTTATCCTCATGTTTTATCAGTGTCAAGCTGTTTTTAAAGCCTCATCGACACAAGCTGAGGAATTCCTGGTGCATTACCTCCCGGCTGTGGCAGCCATAGCGTTTCTGTACATTACAGCCAGCATCAAAGGCTCTGCCACATCTGTGATCATTGTGGAGTTTTTTTTATTTTTTTATGCCTGTGTCTGGGAGGAAGAATGTACCAAGGCATTCCGAAGGGTCGCCCCTGATGGCCCCCATGTAACTACATATAGGCCGTATGAGGTGTAAAATGAATACAGGTCTGGGTTATGGAGATCTCTATACGTTAGACGTGACAATAGTCTCAGACAGCTGCCCCAGAGGGACAAATGCTTTTGTTATTTACACACTAGCAGCTATTAACCTTTACAGTGGCATCTGGTTTTGTTTCACACTGTTACTTAAAGGGAAATACTGGGATTTGTCATTCTTATGTTTGACCTTTACGACTTTTGGTCATGATAACATTTTGCTCGCCACCTGCACTGTGGAGATCTGGGAAACGGGGGCTCTGGCAAAAACATGCGGATTGGGACTAAGACTGTGAGCCTCCTAAAGGTAGGGCCGGGCAATACATCCACATAATATCAATATTGATATAAGAGGCTCGACATCCGCTTCAATTTTGGGTAATGTTGGATGACTCATGTTGTCTCTTCTTTTCCTGATATTAAAAACTACATAACATTAAAGTGATGTCATTTTCTGAACTTACCAGAAGGTTCTAGCTGTTCTATTATTTGCCTTTACCCACTTCATTATATCCACATTACTGATTATTTAACACAACTCTCATTGTGTAAATATTTTGTGAGATCATAATATCAATTGATTTGATTTTCTCCATATTGTCCAGATCCACCTACAGGTTTATAAAGATTCTCAATTCAACAGAAATTACATCACCACTAGGGTTGGGCATCCTTGGGATTTGAACAAGTCTGATTCCAATTTTGTCTTTGAAGGGTGAAGTTGAAATGGTTTACATGACTAATTTTACAAATAAGAGGATAGATTGATTCAGTGGTGGTTTGCAGTTTTACAGGGCTTTTTCCTGTAAAATGTGAAATAAAGCCACACTAGAGCGCTGCAACACAACACAAGGGGCTTGCTGCTTCAGAAACTAAAACTTGCACATATTAAATTGTGAAGTGATGATCAGATTTGAAACCAGATCCTCTAAACGATTCCAATAAAGAAACAATTGTACTGGAATCATAATTTTTGAATTGATTCCAAGCAATCGGTTCTCCAGGCCCAATCCTAGTCATCACTTGTCTTTGAGCCAAACCAGAAGTTAAACTTAGCTACAGTAGCTATGGGGTTGTTGTGCCTGTCGGTCCAAAATCTCTGCAATGGATAGGGTGCTTAAAATTATATCATAGTTAATAGGGCTGTAATCTCCCGGTCGACTAGTTGTTTTATTGGTCGATACGTTCTGGCTCGACCAAAATTCAGATTGGTTGATTTTTTGCCGTGTTATTTTATCAGGTGGAAGCATACACCGTTACGGGGACAGATTAAAGAAAGAACTAGAAAGCCTTGGTTTAGTGGTTTGATGAATATTTCTTTAATTGTGAGTGTTTAATTTCCAGTCAGTCCTCCTCTACCATGTCAAAGACAGCGGCAGTGTGGCAACATTTTGCAAAAATAGATAATGGAAAAAGTTGAATGCAAAGTTTGCTAGTAACAGTTTGCATATTGGAGCTGGACTACAAAGATGGCGTATCACCTAAAAACGGTAAGTTAACCTGTCTGCGTTAGGTTGCCCTGTCTGTTTTGAGTAGATTATACGAACATATCAGAGTTGGCATATTTCATGGTCTAATAATCGTTTTATAACTACCAGCGCACCCACCCGCAACTACGGTAGTGTTCCCCAGACACACCCAGACCCTGCTGGATGTTAAGCCTCTACCATCCAAACGCAAAAATAATATCACGGAAGGAATTGTCGACTTTATTGCTCAGGACATGAGGCCAATGGCTGTCATTTCAGTGCAAAATAATTATGTAAAAAAAGATTTAATATACTGCAAATAGCCTACAAGGACAAGTACTGCGGGACAGTACGGTTAATCTAAGGTTTTTTTTTTCGCCCCCTTTGCACTGGGCAAAAAGGTTCTCGTGAAATTAACCTGGTACTTTATGTAGAATAAGTCTGTTTAGCCCAGAGCTTATGACGCTCACCCTACTGTGTTCAGGAGTAGTTGCAGGTATAGGCTAAGTGGGAAAATTGATTACTTTTCTTCAACCTAAGCATTGTTTTATACTTTAAAAATAGGTAGAATGTTGTCAACCTAATCATAGATAGATTATTGATCCCCAAAGGGAAATTCAAGGTCCCAGTAGCTTAAAGACATCGCACACAACTCACACATAATCATTAACAGGATGATAACAAATATATAGGAACGTTTTTTTTTTTCTTCACATGAATAATATGGATAGTAAAAAAATACTAAATAAAATCCACATGAGTGTACTAAGGATCATTGTCAAAAGAAAAAACAATTGGCTCAGATAAGCAGTATTATCATTCAAGGCCCGCAAGGAATGAGTCGTGTTTTACCAGCCGCATTCCCCCCCCAGCTGAAACAATACCCGACTATCCCCAAACACATCCAGGCACACCGGCCTCTCCAAATAAGCCTTCTTTCTTCTCAAATGATGTTTTGCCTAAGCAGGAGGGATTTAAAGCATCAACCCAAACATCCTTAATAAGGACTAACAGATCTGGAATTGGGGAGGATGGGGGGCCTCTGGGGAGAGGTTAGGGGTTTGGGTGGAGCAGTGTTGGGGGGGGTCACAAAGCCCTGGGTTGAACTCTGATGGGATGAAAGTGGGACCACATGTTTGTCCCGAAATTGCACATCTCTGGCCACTCTGAAGTCCCAGGGCAGCCAAAACCACACTTTTTGAGTCTTGGAGTCAATAACTGAAGTAGACGTTCCTTTTTAAAGGGGTGTTCCACAGAACTCACATTCCTCACAAGACACTTTATGATGCTTAGACCTACTAATAGCCTTTATTATAGTACTGAGGCTGTATTTCTCTGTAGGCAGGTGTTTGTCACATTTCACCCTTGTTTATTGACTTTTTGGCTATTTTCCTAATAGACACCAGACTTCATTAGGTCAGATTGTGATTGTCAGATTGTTTGTCTAATTCAGTTTGATAACATAGCTTCATAATAGTGTGTGTGTGGGAAGTATGGTTTCTCTGTCTCTTTTTTTTTTTTTTTTTTTTCAAGGCTGGTACAGATTGTTAGTGGTTAATGAAACCGATAACTGATATTTGGAACTGATATGCATTTATATCTTCCGATGAAAATGAGGATTTTGGAATATTACAAACAACAAGAAAACTTGGTTTTAATGCTTTAAGCAATTAT
>NC_048428.1:6446285-6469924 GCF_013103735.1 Etheostoma cragini | reverse complement strand
CACACACACACACACACACACACACACACACACACACACACACACACACACACACACAGTCACTCCTATCAAAGCTTTTATGCTGTGATCTCATGCACAGCATATAGACTGATACCTAGGATGGAGACAGTCCCGTTCTCCGGATCTACTTTATGTGCAGTGACAATTGTTTTGCTGTTTGTGGGGGCGGGGGTTTTAGAGGGGTGCAAGCTTTTAAAGTACACCGATCAACGGTTATTTGATGTAATTCAGTCAGGCAGGCAGAGTCTTGTTTTTCCACATCATTTGTTTTCTGTCTGGAAGTCCACTTAATGAATGTGGTTCTGTGCCAAGGACTGCAGACGGACCACATGGTTCACCTTGCACTGTCTGTTCATTAAAAGCTAAAAGGGCAGGTTCTCCTGTTCAAAATTTAAATTGGTGAATGTTGTGACATGACTAAGTGTTGCACTCTTTTCTCCTGTCAACAGGACTTGGGAGTGAGACC
The DNA here is from genome assembly GCF_013103735.1 of Etheostoma cragini. Lineage (NCBI taxonomy): Eukaryota > Metazoa > Chordata > Actinopteri > Perciformes > Percidae > Etheostoma > Etheostoma cragini. The sequence goes on along the minus strand of NC_048428.1, from coordinate 6,469,437 downwards.
CCCATTAAACTAAGCAACCCCAGATTGCTACAGAAGAGAGCTTTGAGGTAAGAGCTGCTAAAATGACGTGGTGTTTCATCGTTTCTGTCGTGCGATCACTTTGTTCAAGGCCAGGTGAAAAACAAAACGGGTCTGTATATGTGACAGGATGTCGATAAATAATCATCATCACATTAATGTGTAGCATTTGAAAATGTTGTAGTGGTGGTCATACTAAAAAAGAGAAGGTAGCACAGTAATCTGGATCACAGGGAGGACATTTTCAGGATAAAGCTCGCCATCTTGTCAGGCATTGGTCCCCGCTTCACTGTCTGTTGCTGTCCTTCAAATCCCTTTGCCAAGGAAGAGAACACCAACCTGTGAGGTAGCAAGCTACCTGGTTAAAATAGCATGTTTTTAAAGAAAATATGGATTGTGCAACAAGGCAAGCACAATTGCTTCTTTTGGGACTGATTGTAGAGATTTATAATGACTATCTTTACTGCATTTACTCTCTCACTGGGATGTTGAGGACCAATTGGTGGGGATCGCCCTAACCCATGTATCCAGCTAATTTACTCGTGTTACTATATTGTGGGAACAGTTAACTTCATTTAATATTGTATGTGGCGTTTTCTTATGCAGGGTGCAAATGTTCCCCCAAAACGAGTTCCTTCCTGATCAGATTCAGCAGGGGCACCGCCGCTGCGTGCGGAGATTAGCGCAAAGACGATTGTGAGTGGTTTAAAAAAGTAAAAAAACCAAAACAACCCGGAGCGTTTTTTGTTTCCCTTCCTATCCCAGAATGCATCCGTGGTGAAGCCAGACCTCCCCCCACATCGCTGAGCAAGATAGAGCAGGCAATGCGAGACTAGTGGCGCAGTGACAAAGTGATGCATATGGCGCCTGGGTAGCTCACCTGGTAGAGCGCGCGCACATATACAGAGGCGCAGTTCTCAACCCAATGGCCACAGGTTTGATTCTGACCTGCGGTCCTTTGCTGCTTGTCATCCCCCCTCCCCCTCCACTTTTTTACATCTAAGCTGTCCAATCCAATAAAGACCTAAAATGGCAAAAAGGATCTTAAAATGAAAACCAATACATTGACTGCACTAATTTGTACTAACAAAACGCATGACCATCAGAAGGATTTTATAACTGATAACTGATCTACACATGGGGCTATAATTTTTAAATTTAAGTGTAAGTACCATTAACAAATCAGATCATCATAACGACAGGTTGGCCTCTTTTGTACTGAGCAAGTGTGTGTTTTATTGCTTATGAACGGAACATTACATTTGTTAGAGAAATAAAATAATTCCTTTTTATTATATCCCTTAACCACAACCTGACTGTGGAAACAAAAGGATTTCAGGGTATCGTATAAAACCTGGGGACTTCAGACAGGGCCAGGGTCCAAGTTAAAGATCAGCTCACTTTTCTGCGTGGCAGTGAAAAACCTCCCTGCTGCTCCATTAGTAGGATTGCTCAGCATCATGTTGTTGGCCGGGTGTCAAACTACCAGCTCTACTCGTTAGCTTCTATTTAGACCGTTTCCTTTACAGCAGCGAGGACCTCGGCCACTGCAAGTTGGTGACACTGTGACTTTGAAAAACATTGTGCATGTTGGAATAAGATGTTGTGAGATTTCACTAACAAAAACAGATGCTGTTATGACGGAAAAAAATGCACATGCATATCTGTTCACAACTCTGTGGTCACTGGAATGGACGAAGCCGCACAGTCATGTTTTCTCAATTCCTGACTTTTTCCTCACATAAGTAAGCTGCTGCCAGTTCCTTTATGGCTGTGTTGTAACTTTGTGGTCTTGACTCAAACCCATAAATGATTTCGGAATGTTTCTGAGAGAGAAAGACGCTCCGTAGCTGTGTGAGGGTGTGACTGGGGTAAAACCTTCTCATTTCTAGATAAATATTTGGGTAATCGAGACGTGACTAGATGTACAGGTTGAAATCCAAAAGTTTTGTTTAGATGATTAATTTCTTGTTCCATAATCCCATTGGCACATTAACTCGATTCGTGAACATCATTCAAACCAATCCTGCTTCCAACCACATTTCTAATGACGTGGACAACTGTTTGATCCAATTCAGATTTGTTCAGTTGAGCCCCTTACAAGTGCTTACACCGTCAGCCTATAAACACATCCCACACTTTCCCACAGTCCTGTTTTTAATAATGTTTCTGCACCCCTCAGCTTCCCGAAAGAATTCTCCTTCGACGAAAAAGACGACCCAGCCAAAAGCACCAAGGATATAGATGTTAGTCTCTTGGCCAATCTCCCTAAAGGTGAGTAAGGTTTTTGCTTCATTTACATTTCCAGTTGCAAATGGCCCCTTACAATGTCAACTTTCCCAGGGTTTTCCAAAGTCACTGTTGTGCAACAGCAGCCTCGCTGCCATTTGGATTCATGTCAAGATTAGTCTAAACCAGTTTTTCTACACAAACAGCCCTCACTTTTACGATATGAAACACTGCACTCTCTCTATGTTCTTGACTAGCTCCATTTACTCCAATAAAGACATAGAGGTTTGTGGGTTTGTTGAGCTCCACTGAATAGTGGATATTATAGATTGATGAGCTGTCAAAGGCCTCTTTCGATTAGCTTTTTGAAAGTTGTGATTTGGGCAGTAAGAAAAAGACTAAGTGCCCTATTTTAACAATCTTATCGTGTTTAGGCTGTGTGCAAATCCACTCTTGCTAGTTTAACGAGGGTGTGCTGGGCGCATGCTTCGAAAGGGTTGCACTTAATGTCTTAATTAATCATAGGTGTGTTTTGGGAGTAACATGCAGTAAACCAATCAGATCCATTCCCTTTAAAAGCCAGGCCCGTTTGTACCTTGGTGCATGATGGCAGATTTGCTGCTCAGGAAGGAGGTTTTCAGAAGAAGGAACTGATCTGCTCCTGCGTGAGGAAAGCACGCAAGCATAACAATTCACCTGAACACACCTCCCTGTAAGACAGGCACGCCCATGGGCGCACAGATGCATTTGCTATTTAAACAACGTGCGCGCTGGACGGGAAATTAACAACTGCGTCGGTCTTGAACCAGCAAAGACACTCGCGTCAGACTTTGCACTGCACTTGAATTAATATAACAACTGTTATAATACCACGTTGGATACATTTAATCAACATTCCATATTTTCTGCTGCTCATTTCATTTTCAGCTTTGTGAGCATTAATCAGAGATGTAGACCAACTGCTGTGGATCAGATGGAAAAGTCAAATCTGGGCAATAAGCCCAGATGGACTAATGTCCCTTAGGCACAGGAGTCGGTCCTGAATCTTGTTGTGTTTTTAACTTTGACAGGAAGACTTCAGATAATAATGGGTTGGGTTCCAATAGCTGGTTCCATTTTGGCATACTGCCAGGATCCATTAAACTCAGACATCAACAACTCTCTTATTAAACCTTTTATTGCTTCTCACCTCCTCACTGTATTTATTTAATATCAAAGACAAATGTACAACAGATCCAGGTAACGTCAGCAGGCTTCTCATTTTTAGCCGATGCTGGGTTATGCTTTCACTGATTGAAAAGACAAACATCACTAGATTAGCTGAAGCTTAATGCACATAATGCAACTTTCCATATTTTCTGCTGCTTATACCATTTTCAGATTTGTGAGCATTAATTGGGCTATTACTCAAAATTGCACTTTTACTGCTATCCCAGTCAACAAAAGCTGATTATAGATCAAAATGAAATCTCTGAGTTGACTAAAAGATAAATAATGCAAAAGCCAAAAAAAAAAGTACATTTCAACAAGCATTCAAACTAATAAATTGCACAATTCCCAATAATGATGCATTTTGTGTTACTTAAGTTCAAGGTAAGTATATTTCATTTAATTTAATCTTTTTTTTTTTTTTATTATGTCCCCACTGTATCCAAGAGTTGCTCCAGATATTCCCCAGAACAGAGTAAGTAAGTGTCATCAGCAAATAATAGTTTTTTTTTTTCAGTCTCTGAATTGAGGAAACGATTTGAAGGCATTACCACAAGCGCGAGTGACTGGGAAATGAACAGGTGAGAAGGTGATGATATAAAAAGGCCGTGGGCATTTCTGATAATGCCAATGCTGTGGAGGATAATAACACGTCTGTGGTTGACTCCTCCCTTCCTGTGTGTGTGTGTGTGTGTGTCTGTGTGTAGAAAGGAGCGAATTGCTCGGCGGTTGGAGGGCATAGAGGCCGAGGCACATCCGTCCCTGCTGCCTAGCTTGGTGGCCAACCGGCTTCTGGAGGAGGACACACCACGATACACCAGGGCCTCCGATCCCTTTGAGCCCTTTGGTGGTGAGACAAGTACAATACCTCAACCCTTCTTTTACTTGTAACCCTTTTATTGTCTTCCCGTTGACCATGAACCTGTTGTCCTTCAAAGTCCAAATTGAAAATAATTTATTTTGGTGCTTTTTCTGACATTTCTTTTTGGCTCTTTTGTCAACGTTTTTTAATTTTTTTTATTTCATGGTCAAAAACTGAATTTTAATGACATTATACCTCAATTTTTGAGTTTAAAAATTCAGAAAATTTGAATTAATTGACTGACTAATAGTTAAGATCAGAAGATGTTAAGTGGATCACAGACTGGTTTAGTGTTTCGAAACCCTTTTTAAACTTTTTTTCACGTGCTATAAAGTTGCACACAAATTTAACACCCAAAATTCAATTAAAGTTATCATTATTTTTACCTGCGAAGAAAATACTTCAATTTTTATTTTGGGCAATTTGGTTAATAGAAGCCATTTTTCAGATTTTAAATTTAACTTAAACTTTTAAAAATGGTACAATTTGACCTGAGCACAATACAAAGGATTTAAGCTACATTGCGTAGTTTTTGTCGGCCCCACGAGGAACAACAACAACAACAACACTGTTGGCGCATACACATGACGCAAGCCTTCGGTGATCGCTCACCAAACCCACCCCACCCCGCTAGTAGCTTAGCCCGTTAAATCAAGTCCTTGGACTACCCCCTTTTGTAAACATAGACCTACTGAGAAATACAGAGACAGATGTGTGGAGCTGATAGGCTTAATCAGCTTTGTATCTCATTTGGCAATGGCTTAAATGGAATGGATGTTCATCAATATAAAATAGTGGCGCACTATAGCTTTAATTTGTGCTTCTGTGGGGAAAACTGGCTTGTGTTTTCTCTGTGTCCCCTAGTTACAGTCCAGCGGTATGGCATGGAGGGATTTGAAAGCCCAGAAATGCAGCTGACTGCTCCAGAGCGACAGTCCAGAGCTCGATGCAGAAATGAGCCTCCATCCTCCATTCACACACAGCCTGTGTACACCTCGGCCCCCACCCCCAGTGCCCCCGAGCTGGAGTCCAAGGCCGAGCGCATTGCCCGCTACAAGGCGGAGCGGCGCCGGCAGCTGGCAGAGCGCTACGGCATCTCTTTAGATCACGAGCCGGACTCTGACCAACCCCCCCGCCATACTCGCACCCAGAAAGAGCCGGAAGGCTCGGAGAGGCGGATCCGAGGTGAGGCAGTGAGGGAGGAAGGGCGGGACATCACCCTGAGTTCTTACACCAACACCTCTACCACTAGCCCAAGGGCGGGACGCACGTCACCACAGCACGGCCACCCCGACCCAGGTTTCGAGCTGGGTCGACCCAGGGTAGACTCATTCTCCGAGAGGGAGAGGCTGATGAACCTGGAGAATCAACGTAGGGCTGCGCCTCCTGAGCCTCCGTCCTCTTCCTCATACATGGATGTGACACCATTGTCCTCATCTGCCAGGGTGCCCACCAAGGACTCTTCAGTCACAGGGAAGCCAGCGAGTTCACCCAAGCTGAGCAGGCACCTTTCGCTCTCCTCACCTAAACATGGGGTGTCTCCTGGGGACCTATTCATCGAGCAGCAATCTCACCACATTCTCAGCAGACAGGGGTGAGTGGCCCGATCACTGTTCTCTTTTGCCCTCATCTTTTTATCCCTATTTATCTTTATTTCTGTTTCAAAATGAACATATTAAAGCCTTCTGTAAAATGGTTCCCCTGCTCTGTGTTGGATGTCACATTAGTAGAAAATTTCCCTTCTAGGGTGCAGAACCCAGCTTCACCTTTTATATCTATATACTCAGAGGTCCAGCATGGTTTTCATCTACAGTAGACCTGTATCATTCTCTTTAACAGATGGACTCACTTTGACACTTTGTTATCCATCAGACTACCTCTCCCTCCGTCAGTCTTCGTCTTGTATCCACACATGGCCAAGGTCGTCCTGTAGGCAGGACTGTGGTTTCGTACTAGGTTAGGCAACCTGAGCTTGCTCTGGAACAATCTTTTGAGTCCCACTGAGACACACAACTGGGCTTGCAAAATACAAGGCACCTTAGGACAAAATGTGTGTTGTTTCTGTCCCAGATATTTCAGGTGGTTCGGAAAAGCAAATTGCTGTACTTTTTAAATTCCCAAAGGAACACTTACTGGCCAAGCTGTTGCTATTTTGTTAGGAAGAGCTATTTCCAAAGCAGTTTGGATGAAAAAACCTCTGGAACTGAAGCTGATCCCACATTCTTAAAGAGAATTGCCAATGCTAATCAGAGCACCAGGTGCTTCCTTCAAGGTTAATTCCAGTTTATTGCAACTTGATTGAACTGATGGTTTCTATAGCTCTGTTAACATGAATCACAGTTTTCAGGCCGTCTTTGTGTTTAACTTGTGTTCAACTTGGAGACAAAGTGGGCAACGTGGTAATTTGATTACTTGCACATTTGTTTGGTAATATGCACCAGTAAAACACAATAAACTAGAAGGGCACTTATCTTGCTATGTTATTTAAAGTGAAAATACAAATTTGTGTATCTGCCCTGTGATTTGGATCCGATCCAAAATGTAATGGGTTCTTCCTTGGCCCATGCCACACCCTTCCAGCAAGTTTTATGAGAGTTGAGTCTGTATTCTTTTCCGTAATCCTGCCGATAAACAATCCAAAAACATAACCTCCGTGACGGAGGTAATTAGAGGTTCTGGGCAACATAGATTGAGGTAACATGTCAGGGGGGACACATAGTTGATTTTTTGCCCCAAGCACCGTAGTGGGATAATCCAGCTCTGACACACACCCAGTTTCCTGTGCAATGAAAGATTAAGCCAACACGATACTTTCCACATCTGCATGGGCACGTGGATTCATGTCCCGTGCATTTCGTTACATGCCCTTAGCCTGCATGCAATTGAATCATTGCTGTTGCAGAGGAAAGTGCCAACGCATGTTTTGGCTTCTCTGCTGATGTAGTACCGCCCTTCCTCATTTGTGATGTAACAACCAGCTGGCCCAGCCCCGTAGTCCGTGTCGCCAATGAACCCATGAAGATAATTTGACTCCCAACTACGCAGTCGTTTTCTCCTCCGTGTTCCTGTCTACATCTTTGCTCTCCTCTCGCTGCTCCTAAATCCCTCTCTCAGCTTTCAAAACTTGACCAGTGTGTGTGTGTCTGCAGTGCAGGGAGGGGTGTTGTGTTACTGGACTCTCAGTGTGACTCCACGGTCAGACTGTGAGCTGAATGTTCCCCTTTTATGTCCGTAGTCTGTAGTCATGACTGAGGGACATTCTCATGGATTGAGTTCAGGCCTGAACATAATGAAAATGATTATGCTATTTGTCTTGATGTAGCGTCAGACAGCCAGAATAACTCTTCTGCCTTTTGGCTGTAGTGCAGTGAGATGGCTTTCCTCTAAATTTATGCTTCAGTAGATAAGACCTCAGTTAGACAGGTCTTCTCCCTTGGTAAAGTGATGTCATTCATAACATGGATTTTCCGTAACAAAGATGTGGTTTCTGGCCAAATCTGATCTTGGCGATTGCTCTTCATTTATTAAACATTAAATAAGAGATTTATTGTTCATATTTTATTGCAAGTGATGCCTCCCTCAAATCCACAATAACAATGAAATGTCTCACCGGGGAGTTGAACTTGTATTTTTAGCAGGATCCTGTTGGTGTCCAAGCCCATTCTCATTTTGGCCAAGCTCAATGTAAAGTCAATGGATTGTGTACTGTAGTTGTATGTCTGTTTGTGCATAGTAAAAAAGAAAAGAAAAAGGCTGAGTACTGAACCTAGACTTTTACCCACCCACCCACTCATTCACTTGTCTCCCACCGGGTTTCCATTGGAACAGTGCAAGGTCGAAACTGAACACTGATTGGTTCCTCCAGACTGATGCTGAGGGCGACACCCATTCCCTCATCAACTGGCCTTCGAGGTACTCCCAGGCTGGTTGTGTCTCACCCCAATATTACCTACCATGTTGCCATTCAGCTGGACTTACCAAAACCATCAACCCTTAAACGCAGTGCTTCTTAAACTTTAGGTCAGAACAAAACCCAGTACTGTTCCCAACAAGACTAGACCCTGTCTTTTTTTCATCCTATAGGGGTTAACCTCATTGACTCAGTGTGGGTCCTGGGCTGATTAGAGGACACAGATGTTTAAAAACCTCTGCTTTGAGCTGAGAGTCAGCTGACATCATGACTGACATCATGACCATCCTCATTGTCGCAAGCTCCTGTTTTCTTTGCTTTGGACCATAACTTCATCTCCCATGCTGTGTTCAGTCTAATTCCCATGGAGTTAAACATTGAGTAGTGATGTTGCAGTAATACTGACCTTACATCAGTGACTACAGGTCTGGGGGCGTAGGTCTAAACATCTCCACAGCATGACTTTTCATGGTGCAAATTCTCAGCTACAGATTATCTCAAATAAAGTAAGTGAAAATAAAAAATAAGAGTTCATGTACAGATATTTTGTACTGTGTTGAGAACCTGTTGTTATTCAGGCAAAAAAGTGTCCTAGAACATATATAGTAGTATGGTACAACGTGTATGTACAATTATAACATTTCGAAGTAGCCCGTCCTATTCTAAAAATATTGATGTATGATATGGCTTACCAAAACACAAAGTGACTACTTTAGTTGAACTTAACTAAAACTGGAAAATTACCCTAAATAAATAACCTCAAATAGGTAAAACTTTGCAAAGTTACTGTTTAGAAAATACTTGATCAAACAAACCAAAATCTTACTAGACAGTCAATGTGAACTTTAAATATTTGGCTATTGTTGGCACTTGATTCTAAGGACACACAGACCACACTTTGGTTCCCGGCCCTAATGTTAAACAAGAGAAAGAATCTGCGCCTCCTTTCACGCCGACCGTCCTACACACAACGCATCATCTTGATTAGAGCTGGACTAACTACAGTCATCTTTAGAAGTTGAAGAGACATGCTGTGTCTATTGAGGTAGTACAAATGTTAACCAACCTCTTGTTTTCCTGAAGAATCAGAGTTAGGGAGAGGCTTGCCAGAGAGGAGGGCCACCAGAGAAGCCCAGAGCTAGGAAATGTTACCGAAGCTCCGGTGTCCCGCAGACAATCTCAGGACCCGAACTCTAAACGATTCCACGCAGACCCACCAGGCCCCCAGCAGGCTTACTCCCAACCCCACGCCCAGGCTCAGCTCACCCGACCTGCGCCACCGGGAGGACAAGAAGTTGTCGGTTACCCCAGTTATCTGTCCATGGCCTCCTGTCCCACATCCAGAGCCGGGCCGCAGCAGCAGCAACAGCCTCAGGGGGAAGAGACTGGGGAGTCGGGGGATGCAAAGACAGAGGGCCTTCTGAAGAGCAGGAAGGCAGTGCTGCCCTCTGAAATCCGCCGCAGGGAGAGGAGCACTGAGGACCCACGGAGAGGAGGAGGGGAAGAGGAGCTAGGGATGTCAAGGGCATTGAGTCTTGCAAGGGAGGCCGAGGCAGAGGAGCCTACAAGAAGAGGACACAGAAGCAGTCCCAGGTGGGACGACACCGAGCACACCTCTCATTCGCAAGCATCAGAGAGCAGGCCCAGAGAGCGGGTAAATGCCACTTATATCCAGAAAGGGGTTGCTGCCACCCACATCCAGCCCAGAGAGGCACATGCAGGCCCAGGAAGCTCCACCGCCAGCCCAGCCCAGAGTCGCTCGGTGTGGGAGGCTGGGGATCCCCGAGGGCTCAGTCAGAGGAACCTGCAGTACCAGGCCCATGACCTCCGAGAGGTCAGGGATGGTGATGGTCCCAGTAACCAAGAGATTCACCAGGACAACAGGGTGTCTGTGGCCCAGCTCCGACATTCCTACATGGAGAGCACCACCCCTCCAACCAGCCGCAGGACTGAGCTGTAGGTGGCAAAATTAAACTGTGCTGCTGCTACTCACTGGCTGGCTTCTCTAGAATTCTAGAACATCGGCTGACTACTGAATGACTAACAAGAAACTAATGCTGGTGTGAAGTCAACTTGAAAGCGTAGAGTGTCTAATCTGTATCATGCATTAATCGCCTAACACTAAGCTTCCTATGATGTATGTTTTTTTTGTACGTTATTGGCTCTGACTTGTTTGGTTACTTCCTGGGGCCAATGGATGTGTGCATGCTTTAAACGCTAATAAATCTTCATGGTCTTTCTCATATATTTGCTATAAAACCAGGGGTGTGACTGAAAATTCACAACTCTGCTACCAGTCCCTCTCTATCTCTCCCTCACTATGCTGTACTTTCTTTCCTTTTGGTCCCTCTCCTTGGGTGGCCCCTCCAGTGAGGTTGAAGGGGACAAGGCAGTCACAGGCTACGGTGCCCTGTGGAGAGAGGAGAGGGACAGGGGGCGCAGGCCCCGACAGTATATCTATCCCGGGGAGAGTAGAAAGACCTCAGAGAGGTTTAGGACGCAGCCCATCACTTCTGCAGAACGCCAGAAGACAGATAGGTACTGCTCTGGACTCAAGAATGCATGGCTGAGAGTGAAGAATGCTGAAAAATATCCATATGATCATGCATGTCAGAACAATATCATACAATACATAATGTTGATTTTATGACAATTGATGCATAGTATAGTTTATAGAATTTGATGCGCACATTTTATGTTTTATTCCAATCAGGTTTTGGTGCACTCTTCTGATTACGTATTGCTACTAAGTGTACAATAAATTATTCCTTAGTATGTTAGTAAATAATCAGATTAATACCATGAGCTGGATCACAAGTGTTAATATGTACTTTCTCCTTGACTTAACTCATTTGACAACATTAGCAAACATGGAATTTAAAAGGTCAATGTTCTCTCTAATTGGAACTTGGCAGTGGTCATCACGTGTGACCATACCAAGGAAGCATGAATTGGCCTTTGTTGGTAATCACTCGCTGCAAGCATGGAACCAAACAAACTTCCGTAATTCCGTCTAATTCTCCAGTTTAGTCGGCTTTATTACTTGACCGTTTCCTTTTCATTTCTTCTAACACTAGTCACATTTCCAGCATACCAGAAACTGCTGCTTTTCACTGCATATCCTCAATGACCGGCTTTCTCTCTCCTGTCTCTAACCACACTTTTAATATTACAGAGTTGTACATTGCTGCATGGAGACTACTAGCTTTGCTGATTGTCTTTTTCTTTGTGCACTTTTGAAGGTCCTGCGTGAGTTCAGATCTTGCTTCCACTGAAGGTAAGTCGTTTTTTTTTTTTAAACTAAACTTTTAGAATATATCTTGGGGGGGACATAATGCATTAATTTTGTCATAAATGGTTAGAATGCATGTGTTTGTTGATAAACATAATTCTAGACATTCTGGATTCATTGGCAACATATTTAAAGAAGTACTGTAGCAAAGGTACAAATGTGAGATAATTGATCAAGCTTTGCTAGCTTTAGTGGAATTATCAGTATTATCAGTATGGCTGTGGTATGTGTTTGACCAATAAGATTACTTGTCTGGGACATCCAGTTGCCTAAAGTCCATTGGCACATTAACAGCAGTAGAAGTGATGCAGTTTTGTTCACAGCTTATGAATCAAATCGGGATAAATTTTTTATTTCCATGGTAGGATTTTTACTTATGAAGTGATCTTTTATGGTTTAGAATGACATCAAAACTTTACAGTGGTTTTCAACCAGAACGTCTTTAGTAAATTCAGTTTCATCAGCCTTTGGATGGGCTATGTTGATGAGATCATGTAGATGTAAAAATCATCCACTGTACATGTATTCAGTTGAGTTGCTTTCCATTTCAGTTAGCTCGGCTCTGAAACATATTGGCAGAGTTTCAATGTGGGACAGGTACTGTTTTCTGCCATTCAGTGGTGAATAAATAATTCACTTTCGTATCATATTTATACAAACAAGGTCCCATTTGACCTTGGAATGACCGTGGCTTAGGTAAAACGTCCGGTGTCATCCACAAGATCATTTCTAAATAAACTTCTTGCCGGTTCACGAGATTCTGAGTGACTGAGAACTCTGGCAGTCAGCCAAGATTCATAGAACCCTAGTTGTATTTGTAACATGCGTTTTACTTCATCCTTACTTACTGTCACAGACAGTGCTTAACACTGGATGACTTATAACAGTCACAAAGAATTCTGTGTACCCACCTCATAAGGATGTAGCAGAGGACCTCGGCCGAAGAACCACGCTCAACAGAAGGAGGGGTGTCAACATTTGCTATGTTATATCTTGAGAATGTGCTCGGCGTCGCCCATGAGGCCAAGACACATATGTCCTCCAAGGGCACCTTTCTCAATGTCGACCAAGACGTGGCCAATGGCCCTACCCATAATGCAGTGGGACAGGCCATGCTTTGGCAGAACCCAGTTCACAGTAACCTGTTGTTTCCACATAGGCTCTAAGGGCCCGCACAGGGCCTAACAGTCTCGACTTCGCCTCCCCCTTTCCTTATAGGGGGTCAAACTGTGCCAGCTGGATAGGCTGATTGAGATGTGAGCATGGAGGAAGGAGGAACGCGGTAATCGGCCACAGAGGGACACCTGAACCATCTGATTCAAGGTCCTCATTCTTTCTGAACCTTACACCACTGAGAAAAAAAAAGGATACATCGGTTCCCATACTGCAGAGGGGTAGCAATGCCTCTAGCCAAGACAAGAGGTCCTTACTTCCGGGGACGTGCCAGGGCAGCCCACTGCAGTGTCTGTGCAGCAGAGAGTAGTAAGTCCCGTCTGGCCAGAAGGAGGCCACTAGGATAAGCCGGTTGCACTGACGAAGTACTCTAAAGAAGCATTGTTAAAATCAGACGAAACGGTGAAAAGGCATAGAAAAGACCCACTGGCCATGCATCAGTTAGACCATCCTAATCCAGAGGGCTGGTCCTCTCCAACAAGTAGAACCAGAGGAATGCAGAGGGTTGACATCTTTGAGACCAAGAGATCCATCTCTGTCATGTCGAAGTGATCCCAGATGCTTAATGAAGCTGCCACTCCACGGACGGGAGAAACAGTCAGCAACCTGGTTCTATTCATCCGGTAGATATATCGCCCTTACTCTGGTCATGTGTGGGCGGCCCACGTCAGAAGAGCCGGAAGAAGGTGGAGGATGTCTTCCATGTGCTAAAATTAGGAACCGGCCCTCAGAGACCGTGTTCAGAGCCACACGAATGGAGGTTATGCTCAAATGTTAGCTTAAAAGAAAAAGATGAACCTTCGCTACAATCCCCATTACACACACAAGCAAGATCATCTCTGTGTCTACCTCTGCATCGGAGGAGGCTTCGAAACAAGCATGGAGACATTACCACCAGCTTAGATCCCATCCTCATGGAGGTTTACGATTCTTTCCTGGCAGCACAAAGAACATCTGCTGTCCCTAATCCCCTTTAGATCCAGGACTGGGCAAAGTCTGCCTCATCTCTTCTCGACCAGAAAGTAAATCAACTAGAACCCTCCCGGCTGTGACAATGGGTTCACTGGTTAGAGTGCACCCTTGGTCAAGAGGGCGGATAATTCCTAGTCAATGGCTAGGGCTTTTGTTGGGTCGCTGATGATGTTCATTTTGACCCAGCTAAAGGCTTGAGGCTACAAGCAAAGATCTATGATATTTCAGAGTAATAGTAAGATAAGATTAGAAAGGAATCATCTTATGATGCCAGAAGTTATACCTGTGTCATCCTGAAGTCACACAATACTTGGTTAAAATAATTACTAGACCTGCGCATGCACGAGACGGAAGATAATCACTGCTAATCACTGCCCTTTGGCGGTCAGTAAGGAAGAAATAGAACAAGATCTAGTCCACATACAAAGTTGCCAATGAAAACAACATAATTATTTGTAGCTTTTTTAGTAGCTTCATGTCAAAGCTTCAGGAATAGACTGGAGGTGCAAAGGACTCAGATCTCCTTATTTTAACAGGAAAGCGCAACATTTTGAAGGATGGTTTATAGAGTCGTTACTGGTGCTCACAGTAGCATAACGGCACAGCAGCTCTACTGAGGGCAGAACTAGCTCATCTGCTTTTTATAAGCACACACTCAGCTGGGACGCGTTTTGTTCTAAGGAGAATTCCCAAGGAGAGAGACTCACACCTGTTGAGCTCTGTATAGTCTCCTCGATGAAACCAGTTTTTTGGAGCTCGTCTTTGCTCCCAGCTATAAAGCCAGATTGTGTTGTTGCTGTGAAGTGACGAAGGTAAACATCATGACTTGAAGTACATTACACTTACAAAAAGAACATTCTGCAGTGAAAACTCAGTATAAGTGTAAAATAGCCGTATCTTCTTCACTGTACATGCGATGCTATTGATTTTTCATAATTATGAGTTTCTTGAAAATCTGGTTTTCCTATAAAACATTATTTCTTGTGTGAGGACAAATAATCGACTGATTGCTAAGCCCGACCCTTTAGTTACTGTTGCTATGTCCTTCAGGCTTTTTCATTCTTACACTGCATATACAGTACATCTTGGTACATTTACCAGTCAAATTCTTTTTAATACAATGCGTTTTGTTTTCGGAACAAAAGATGGTGACTGCTAATTTTGTCAACTGAAATGACAACTGCTACTAGAAGATTTTTTTTGTTGCTGTAGCTAGCTAGCTAATCAAGCTGCTAATGTAGCTCCATGAATTGGTTGAAAAGGGCTCTCTCCGGCTGATTTTGTATTGTTTCCAACTGACTCGTTTTAAATTGGCTACCCTTGCAGGGGTTATTTACAGAGTCCTAAAAATAAAGAATTTTTAAGGCCGATATTGATACAAATATTCAAATCCGATATTCCGATATATTGGCCCATATATATTTTAGAAAATATATCCAGAAACAAAACATTTCCCCTAACATTAATTGTAGTGATTTGAGTCCTCACTAAAATATGATAATGCCGTTTTAAAAACAAACTTGTTTCACAACAGAACAGAGAAACATCAAAATATACATTAAATTTCTAAAAAATAAAATTTATAAAACAACATATTTAAGATGAAACTTAATGTCCTTTGGTAAAAAAGTCTGAGTTTTGCCATCAGGGACGTTGTAGAGCGCCCTCTGGTGAACAAACTATGCAACACCACCCTCATGCCATGGTGTTGGGTGGTGATGGGTGTTTTGTCCGTTTTTTTATTTTAATTTTTAAATATTCATTTATTGTCTATTATAAATGCCGGATACCGATAGTTTGGAAAATGCCTAACATCGGTTTACTGATATAGATTAGATTAGATAATACTTTATCCACCCCACAGTGGGGAAATTCCCTTGTTAGAGCAGCAGCGGTTTCCTACATGAAAAAGCAAAAAAACAAACAAGTAAACACACAAACCAACAGGCAAACAACAGACAATGAGCTAAAGGTATAGAATGAATGTAAAGTGGCGTCAAATAAAAGCTATTGTAAATTGCGGTTGCCATGGTACAAAAACAATATTGGGAGGAAAGTGATGTTAAAATTAAATTGAATATGTAATTAAATAATATAGCAAAAGTAAGTAACCATAATATGAATGATATTGACATGTGACCATAAATAATATTGAAAAAGTAAGCACTTGTAATGGAACACTATAAATACAGATAATAAAGATATATAGTGTGTGGAGTAAATGAAAAACAGGAACAGAAACTACAACATTATCATGTAGTGCAGGTGTTGCAGAGTCTGACCGTGGCCAGGATGAACGACCTGCGGTACCTCTCCTTAGACCGGGGGGGGGGGAAATAAGTCTGCTGCTGAAGGAGCATTTCAGGGACCCTACAGTGTTGTGCAGGGGGTGGGAGGTGTTGTCCATGATGGATGTCAGCTTAGCTAACATCCTTTTCTCCCCTGCTTTCTCTACGGGGTCCAGAGGACAGTCCAGGACAGAGCTCGCTCTCCTGATCTGTCTATTAAGTCTGCTCCTGTCCCTGTCCGATCTGCCCCCCCTCCAGTAGACTATAGCATAAAGGATGGCAGAGGCCACCACAGAGTCCTATAAAGTCCTGAGGAGAGTCCTGCACACTCCAAAAGACCTGAGTCTCCTCAGCAGATGGAGGCGACTCTGACCCTTCAAATTGGACTGGCTCTAGTTCTTCAGTGTGCTCTTGGTGAATACATGCATAATACATCCAATGTTTGAAATGTCATTATGTTCTCTGCCTCTTTCTCTCTTTAGCTGATGAAGAGAAGCTAGATGAACGGGCCAAGCTGAGCGTAGCAGCCAAGCGTTCTCTCTTCAGGGTGAGCTTCAACTATTCCCTGTTTATCCTCTCATTTCTACTGATTATATCCTGCTTCCAGCAAGGAGAAATGTGCTTCCAATCATTGACACAAACTTTGACACGTTTTTTTTTTCTGTCCTCCCATTACTAGGAGGAATTGGAGATTAAAACTTGGAAAAAACGTATGGTTTGGTGTCACCAAAGCATTTGTATTAGAGTAAATTTCACTCCACATCAACATTTCCAAACAGCTTTGAATATGTACAGTTGGGTTCATTAATATTGGGACATCGACACAATTCTAATCTTTTTGGCTCTATACACCACCACAATGGATGTGAAATGAAACAAACAAGATGTGCTTTGACTGCAGACCTTCAGCTTTAATTTTAGGGTATTTACATCCAAATCAGGTGAATGGTGTAGGAATTACAACAGTTTGTTTTCTGTGCCTTCCACTTTTTAAAGGGACCAAAAGTAATGCGACAATTGGCTGCTAAGCTGTTTCATGGCCAGGTGTGTGTGTTAATCCCTCATTATCCCATTTACAAGGAGCAGATAAAAGGTCTAGAGTTCATTTCAAGTGTGCTATTTGCATTTGGACTCTTTTGCTGTCTCTCAATATGAGATCCAAAGAGCTGTCACTATCAGTAAGCCATCATTAGGCTAAAAAATCAAAACAAACCCATCAGAGAGATAGCAAAAACATTAGGTGTGGCCAATCATCAACGATCAACTATTGGAACAACACTGGTTAGCTCAGCTACACCAAAAGACATGGAAGATTACAGAAAACAAGTGGTGGATGATCGAAGAATTCTTTCCCTGGTGAAGAAAACACCCTTCACAACAGTTAGCCAGATCAAGAACACTCTCCAGGAGGTAGACACCACCGACAGAGAGTCCAGCTCCACCCCCACAACGTCACTGGTCTTGCGGGTCAGTTTGTTGAGTCTGTTAGCGTCCGCTACCCTCAGCCTGCTGCCCCAGCATGCAACTGAAAACAGGATGGCACTGGCCACCACAGACTCCTAAAACATCCTCGGCATCGTCCTGCAGGTGTTGACGGACCTCAGCCTCCTCAGAAAATAGAGACGGCTATGGCCCTTCGTGTAGAGGGCTTGAGTGTTCTTGGCCAATTCCAGTTTATTGTCCAATAAATTGTTCTATGCGTTCCAGACTTTAGGCTGTAATTGTCTGCAACCAAGTATTAAAAAGTGATAGTTTGATTAATGATTGTTAATCTGTCCCATTACTTTTGGTCCCTTTAAAAGGTGTGAGACACATTATACAAACTGCTGTACGTTCGACACCGCTCACTTGATTTGGATGTAAAGGTCTTCAAATTAAAGCTGAAAGTCTGCAATTAAAGCACATCTTGTTCGTTTCATTTCAAATCCAATGTGGTGGTGTATAGAGCCAAAAAGATTTGTGTGTTTGTGTGAGATATAGATAGATCTATTTATATAGATGACAGATAGTTTTAATGTACTCAATCTGTCTTTAATCACTTAGCCAAGTAGCCAATTCAGTCACCAAATTTCAATGTAAATATTCCCTTGTGAAAATGTGTGAAGCCTGTGTTTAATTGTCTTTCGCTTTTACCTCACATCAACTAAGTGAACTCTGCTCCTAGATTAACCTAAGTGGAGGTAAAGGTAAGATGAAATACTCCATTGATTTAAAATGATTGTAAATCCATCCAGGAGCTGGAGAAGAGTATTGATGGCGGAGCTCCTAAACCACGATCCAGGAATGCAGCGGTGGACAGGAGACTAAGACGGACACAAGACCGATCCAGAACTCAGCCGGTCACCACTGAGGAAGTAGTAATCGCCGCCACGTAAGTCTTAACAAGTAACTTTGTTTGACGCTGAGTTAAAGGAATAGTTGACGTTCGGAAATTTGCCTTTTTGAGTTAGAGGAAATACTGGACCACTTCCCGGGCGCCTTAACACCTGGTAAAGCCTGCGCCCCATGTGCAAAGACTCAGTCCTTGTCGCAGCGGCCGCGGGTTTGGGTTCCCTTTATTGAATGTCGTTCCCTTTCTCTCTACCCTTTCACATCTTCAGCAATATAATAAAAGCCTAAAATGCCCAACAAATGGCTAAAGAATTGTAAATACTGGACCATTTTTAAAACGTGTTTTTCCCACTCCTTTAGACACTAAAACATGGGAAAGGAGCATCCAGGTGTAACAATACCATTTTCATTCATTCACCCTAATGGTATCTGTCAACACTTTCAGAGACCTAAGATTTCTGCCTCCACCCCAATACAGTGGGGGTGAAGAACACTTGCCATGCTCACAGCATTGAAAATAATTTCAAATGTACATCTTATTTAGGTAAAACTGTTCCCATTGCGCTGGATTTTCCACAGTCCACAAGGGACTCTGATCCCGGAAAGATACGTTTTGTAACCCAGGGTTCAAAGTATTCCAGCACAGTGCCTGATCTCAGGCTTGCGGCAGCAAGAAAAAAAAATAAATACATTTGGGAACTTGCATGCAATTTAATATTTTCGAGTCAATTGATTCACCTACCAGTCATATGAGAGTAGCGCAACTCTAACTAACGCAGAGCTTAAAGTACTCGGGCCTGGTGCCAGATTTCCGGGCTATGACTCTTTTAGAAAAATAAATCAATTAAGAAGTCCACATGGGTTTTGTTTTTGATGTGCTAGGTTTAACCAATCAACAAACTTCCACCTAACAATGAAATGAGTTCTAGCCGATCAGATGCAAATTAGCCCGGGTCGTTGCAGTAAAGCGAGAGTGCGGTGTGTGTGTGTGTGGGCGCTGTGGTAACACGGCAAAAAAAAGACGTAGACATTGAGAAACGGCTACAGCTTTAGTTGAGAACGGAGTTAAAAACAACTGGTGCTGGGCATGAATAGAGGACAAGAGGAAAAGGGTGGAGACGGGAAACCGTTTAGCACTTGGTGCCTCAAATTGAGCACCCAGCTGCAGCGTATGTTCAAAGTAGATACTCGCTGTACGGCAGCAGCGGTATGAAAGTGCTTGCTAGTCATTAGATGTTATCAGTTAGTCACAAAGCTTTGTTCCGTGCACTCTGTCATTCGAGTATGTTACCGGCATCGATGACTACCGCTGCGACTACGCCCGCGCTGACCGACCGGGTTTGTGATGAAAACAATACGTGTGTGCATGTTTATAGCGGAACACAATTTTTCATTAAAGATGGCCACTGTTCAAAATGTATCTAAAGCCCAAACTGCCTTGACAAAGCTGTCTGCAATCAGCATGGCCGTTATTTAAACAAAACGGCCTCGTCCCAAGTTTAGACTATATGAAAAGCTAAGCAAAGCTTTTAATAAATGTACATGAAGCAACTAATGTCAACATGTCAATCATGAATGTACTAATTCACTTTTATGATGATGACCTTGCCAAAGTAACAACACAACATCTAGAATTTTGTTTTCACAATGATTCAATGTAGGATTATGATATTATTGCAATATGAAAATCTACATTGACTCTTAATTTAATATAGGGTTGGAAGAAGTAAAAATGTACCTAAAACGTTTTGCTTCTTAAAAATGATGACTTTTACTATTTTGTAATGTAAGAAGGACTTTAACTGGTTTGTCAAATGAAGTCCAATTAACTTTAATGGGTGCATATGGAAACAATACACTGTGGACCCCCATCCCTCCTCCCAAAAAAATTTTCAGGATTTTTTTTAACTTTAAGTTGTTGCTTTCCACATGGCCAAGGCCCAGGAGGGGGCTGCCTGATTCCACGTTCATTCAAACTCTTGTTTTACAAGCTGGACAACAGGTCCATTCCGTGGTCATACGTCGTGCCGTTGTTTACCTTATTAATTTCCGGATTTCCCTATGGTCTCCGCTTTGAACTGTAACTTTTTGTAATTTGGGTGGACCTACCCTTTAGTTATTTGGAACTCCCACAAGCTTTATGCAACATTTTCATATTTTGTCAACCTGATATCAAATCCATCACATGTTCTGCTCTGAACGTGATTCGTATATTTAATTTGAAACAAAATTGTGTTTTAATCCTCAAGCCATCTTTCTGAATCTCACTATGCTTTCAAATCCTCTCCCGTTAGCTTTCATTAACCTTTTTGCCAGAACTACTGTGTAGTCATCTGGTTAATTCCTTGTGTTTTTTCCTGTGTTTGGTTGTGGGTGTCTGTGTGTGTGTGTGTCCCTGTCCTTCGCTACTGTAGCGTCCCCACTCACGTGCCACGCGCGGTGACTGTTCACACTGCTGTGGCACGCGTCCCTAGCCCCACCCTAGTTACCAGCACTGTCCAGCCATACAGGTACATGGCACGCATATGACTGCTCACGCCAACCAACAGTGTTTGACTAACATGATTGATCTTTACTAAATGCTGCTCTTACACCACGGCATAGTGTTCTTTTCAGAGTGGTATTCTCACAACGGGGTTTTACCCCACAGGATGTGAAGGGCTGGATCTTTGTGGAAAGTCCTAATGCACAATGTTGTTATGTTTTTTTAGTTTTGGTGCCCTCCTGTGTGTTTGGAGGAAAATACAAGTTTACATTATTATAGGACTAAAAAGACTAGAAGGATTTTGTTTAATAAAGTTTGTGTTGGGCATGACTCACTGTAGCATGCATGCACGTGTGAGTGTGTGCGTGTTCCACAATGCTGCCTGCCATGTATGGCATGCCGCTAGCATGCATGAGCTCATTCCATGCTTACTAGAAGTCTCCCTTTCTCCTACCTCTTTGTCTCTCGGGTGTCGTCTTGCCCTCAGCCTGCAGGCGTCCTTGCAGCAGAGTGCCGCCGCCCGGGAGCAGGCGCGGGAGAACCGGCAGATGCAGGAAACTCAGGAGGTCCAGCGCTCGAAGCCCGTGTCCAGAGTGGAGGGAAAAGGTCAGAGTCAAGACGAGCCTGATCTCTGCACTCTCAGCCTGGCAGAAAAGATGGCGTTGTTTAACAGACTGGCTCGGCCTCCCATCAGGGTCACCCGTACCAGGGGGGACACACGCCAGCGCAGGACCAACACTCGCTACCAGACACAACCCATCACACTGGGAGACATGGAGCAGGTAGGCGAGCACCCGGATCATTTGCTGTTTATCCTGTAGAAACTGCATTTAAATTTAACTTATTCTTGTTCTATTTTTAATGTAATTTCTACATAATTGTTTCTTAAGATTGTAAGGTTAAAGAAAACTGAGCCTTTTTTTTAAATTCAAAACCTTAGTTTTTGCAGTGTAATTTTTGTCTTACATTATTTTATTTCGTTTTAGAGGAATAGCTTTTTCAGAATCAAAAGTGGTTAATTGCAAAATGTTTGCAAATACAAGGAATTTGACTTAGTGATGATTTGGTCCAAAATAATAAACATAAGGCCAAAGTATAAAGGCATAAATCAAAATAAAATGAAATTTTTAATAGAAAAGGAAAAAAATAGTAATTTTATTATTAAAGTAAGAAAATATTTTGCCGCAATGTGTAAATTATTGTCCAGGGGAATAGAAGTTTACAACAAAAGTATGTGGAAGGGGGGTAGACGGTAAGGATTTTGTGTTCTGTAACGCATAACGTCAGGAATGGATCCTGGTACCCTGTAAGTGTGGGTCCTGGGTCTTGTTGATGAGGCAAGCGGCAGCTGGGTGTAAGGTTTTGGTCCTGAGTGGCTGCGGGGGGGGGTGGGGGTGTGTGCAAACAGTTTGTATCCGAGGTGGGAGCGGACAATCTTTCCTGCCCGTCTCAGGGCCCTGGAGCTGCTCGACAACAACCTGGAATGTAAAAATGACTGTTTTTGAGGTTTTACGGAAGTGAGGTGCTGGAGCTGTATATCTTGGCCTAGTCCCAATGACAGTGTCGTCACTGTGAGAATGTCAGGCAGCCAGCAGAGACTTCAGGAGATAACTGCAGCCCATAAAGAATCGTTTGATTGTACCTAGTCTCGCATTGCCAGACCTATCAACACAGCGCTGTGAAGGAAGGTCTGGCAACAGGAGCATAAACTCCTCAATAAGAGAAAAAACTATAAGGGGTTGTTTATATTCCTTTAAACCAATCACAATCTTTGGCGGCGCTAAGCTCCAGATGGACCGAGTGTAGCACTGCAAAATAGTCTCGGGAAGGAACCTGTTTCGGTGAAACATTTTTACCCGGCATAAGAAAACGCTAGATACAATATCACAGGGCATGAACATGTCAGGTTTTTGTAACACTAATATGCGTTCCCCCAGCCTGACCATGGTCCCCCAGTGGCTTCAGATACAGTATTAGGGGACCACTAAGGTCTATATATGAGATATTTTAGATACAGTATTAGGGGACCACTAAGGTCTACATAAAAGAGACTTCAGATACAGTATTAGGGGACCACTGAGGTCTATACAGTGGTGTGAAAAAGTGTTTTCCCCCTTCCTCATTTCCTGTTCCTTTGCATGTTTGTCACACTTAAGTGTTTTGGAACATCAAACCAAGTTAAACAATAGTCAAGGACAACACAAGTAAACACAAAATGCAATTTGTAAATGCATTTTTTTCATTAAAGGTGAAAAACTTTGTTAAACCTTGTTAAAACATACTATAACTGTGGTTGTCAACACCGGAGTTCAATTTCTCTAGCCACAACCAGGCCTGATTATTGCCACACCTGTTCACAATCAAGGCATCACTTAAATAGGAG
>NC_048428.1:6409939-6446185 GCF_013103735.1 Etheostoma cragini | reverse complement strand
CTGAAGGAGAATGTCCGACCATCTGTTTGTGTACTAAAGCTGAAACGAACTTGGGTTCTGCAGCAGGACAATGATCCTGAACAAACCAGCAAGTCCACCACCGAATGGCTGAAGAAAAAACTAAATGAAGACTTTGGAGTGGCCTAGCCAAAGTCCTGACCTGAATTATTGACTGACCTCCTATTGAGATGTTGTGGTATGACCTTAAAAAGGCCGTTCATGCTCAAAAACCCTCTAATGTAACTGAATTAGGACAATTCTGCAAAGATGAGTGGGCCAAAATTCCTCCAGGACACTGTAAAAGCCTCATTGCACGTTATCGCAAACGCTTGGTTGCAGTTGTTGCTGCTAAGGGTGGCCCAACCAGTTATTAGGTTTAGGGGGCAATCACTTTTTCACACAGGGCCATGATGGTTTGGATTTGTTTTCACCTTTAATAATAAACACCTTCATTTACAAATTGCATTTTGTGTTTACTTGTGTTGTCCTTGACTATTGTTTAAATTGGTTTGATGTTCCGAAACACTTAAGTGTGACAAACATGCAAAGGAACAGGAAATGAGGAAGGGGGCAAACACTTTTTCACACCACTGTATAAAAGCATCCAGAAAGCAGCATGTTGTAGGACCTTTACATTTTAACTGTTCACACAATACATAAACATGAACTATTTAAATTAGCTGATACAAGGTGAAACCTCTTTTGCTCTTACCAGTGTATCACCGTGTGTATTTTGTCCATAGCAAATCCCAAAACGTCCCAGTTAGAGAGTAAATGCCCTTGAGTAAACGTATTCTTTTTAAATCTTTACAATCATTCCTCAGAAGAACCAAGCAGGCCTGCCTTATTGCACCATCCAAATAATCAGACATTTTTAGCGTGTAATGCTGCTCCAAGGATACGGCTGCTGTTCATCAATGCGGCCGTAGTTTGGTCGTAAACACAAAAAACACGGATGGGACACCCGGCGGAACTTCCGTTGACGCCAGAACTATCCAGGAAATGAACCGTCATTTATCCAGAGTACATTGCACCTAACCCTGGAACACTACAAACTGTTGTTTTTTTACATTTGATTGTGTGTAGGGATTATTCAATGTGTGAGCCTCAGAGAGGGGTATTGATCTACTCCTCCATAATGCATTTAAAGGAAAAGCTGATACAAAAATCTTCTCATTTGGCAGGGCTTTACAATCTGTTCAACAAGTCATTAATTTGGATCAGGAAAAATTCCACAAACAAACTTTTAATGGGAAAAGAGGGTGACATACCTCAGAAAGAGCAACAGAATGGCCAAATATGCCGTAGGTAGACAGAAGTAGCCATTGTAAAATTACAATACTAAGAAGAAAATATGAAATGGTGCAGTGTAACCCATTCCTGCTTTAAACGAGAGAGAGAGAGAGAGAGAGAGAATACATAAGAGAATACGTGAACCAAGCATTGTAGCCTGTGCATGTTTCTGCTCCAGGAGCCTTCAGACGTAGACGTCAGGGATGAACAGGAGCTGTGTGACAGCCCAGTAGAGCACCTACAAGTAAGGCTCCTCCGAACAATCACCATGCATTTGCCTGAGACACAGCTGGGGCACTCCTCTCAGAAGTGACCACGTGTTTCTGTAAAACACGTGCTGTATGGCATCCCGTATCCATGTTGTGTGATTTAATTATGGATGTACAGTGCAATTTCCCAGCTTCTGAGTAAGTTCCGACTCAGATGTGTCATCCGGCTGTGTCAATGAGGAGGCTGTGATGTGTGGATGGATGATGCTGAGGGTTTGAAAGATGCCTCTGTGGTGGAGGATAGGAGAACCAAAGCACCATAGCTCTTGTTCACCGCCGTACGGACTGAAAGTGGCTCATTTCCATCCACTCGTTTGAAACTGTTTCATGGAGGGGATGCATGGGATAGGAAATTAAAGCCAACGATTAAGAAGTTAAAGGAACATTCGTACAAGATTGTGCGGTGCTTTCTATGGATGTTAACTGCTGCTTGTCATTTAATAATCTGCAAAAAATGGCAGGTCAGTTCACAGACTGAAGTTCAAGTTAAGTCCTTTGGCTAAAGCAGGATGCTTTGTGTGGGATGTGGGGGGCTGTTGGCATGGCTTTGTGATGTGGGCGTCAAATGGCCGATGAGTGAGGCTGCCCTTTGATGCTCAGGAAGCACAGTGAGTCAGGCAGGCGGTGATTATTCAGCATGATTCTCTCCAATTTGTGTGTGTGTGCAGTTTGCCTGACCTGTTTCTCAGCTTCTGTGGCAAACGGACCCACTTTTTTCTTTGCCTTTGACTCTTTTTACCTCTCCGTTACACAGCTTCAAAACGGTACAAGCTCTCGGTTGGGACCCCTCCCCACTTCGTCATCCTCCTCCTCTGCTCTGAGAGAAGGCACTGTCTCCACTGACCATGCCGGAGACATTCACATAACCAGAGCAGCAGCCCGGATCCAACCCGTGACCCCCAGCGCGGACAGCTCTCTGCCCGCTCACCACCCAGACACCCCCCCCTGGAGGTCCCTGAACTCCACGGACCATCAGGGAGAAGACGGAGCTGATCAGGGACCAGGGAAGAGGAAGCTTCCCTCTCCAGAGGGAGCGGTCAGGCAGGTTGCTCTGCCCCAGCCCCTGACTGGAAGAGAGAGGAGGGAGAAAGAAGAGGAGGAGTGGCTAATCAGAGGGTGGGGAGACAGAGCCGTGCAGAGCTCAGAGAGCCACATGCGCCAGGAGAGGCTGGAGGCGTATCTAAGGGAGGAAGCACACTACCCAGACGGCCAGAAGAGCAGGGCCATCAGTGGAGGTAAGAACCGTAGAGAGGGAACCGAAAAGATAGAATAGATTTTTATTGTTATTGTTTTCCACCAACGGAACACAGTTAAGCAGCTCTGAATATGACATTTAAAATTACAGACAGAAATAGAAAATGGAAACAGTAAAATGGAAAGATAGATAAATAAATAAATAAATAAATAAGCATGATGAAGTGGCACTTTATACAGTACATGAGGTCATTGCATGTCCAGTTGTTTGGGGTTTATTGCATACAAGTCTTCATAGCGGAAGGAGATGGAAAGGAGGGTTTGTGCTATTGACTCCCTAGGGGTAAAAGCTGTTTTTAGTCTAATGGTCCTGGATCTGATTGTCCGGGGGGGATATTTTTTACTTTCTGCTTTCAAACTTGTGCTCAGTGAGTGTATGTTGGATATCAGTGTCCTTTAACAGAAAACACGAAAGTGATTCTGGATGGCTTTTATATATTTAATGAGCCATCTGTAAGAGTAAAATAATACCACGGCCAGTTCCAGATCATGTGCTAATTTTAGCATGCTAACACACAAAACTAAGATGATGAACATGGTAAACATTATACATGCTAAAACTCAGCATGTATTTTTAATTTATTTTTTTCATGGATTTTTTGGGGGGCAATTTCAGCCTTTATTTTTGAAAGCACAGGGGAAGATATCAAAGGGGAGAGAGAAGGGGAATGACATGCAGCAAATGGCCGCAGGTCTGAATTGAACCCGCGGCTGCTACGTCGAGGAGTAAACCTCTATATTTGTGCGCTCGCTATACCAACTGAGCTATCTGGGCGTCCAACCTCGCCATGTTGCAGTTGTCAAAATATTGTCATGTGAGGCCTGATAGGAGAGTGAAAATGGCCTTTTAAATATTTAAAAAGCAAATTGTGACACTAAATAAACACTGGAGTCACTTTCAGTCCACAGTCGTCAACCATTTCTCATTCAACCACATTTCCTGCATCTGTGACAATGTGACATTCAGGTTGTGGTTTTCAGCTTCCTTTATGTCTGAGCGGCAGTAACTCCGAGCCAAACACTTTTACTGTCTCTGTAGTAAGTGTACAACCTGTTGGAGAGCAAAAAAATCACTCAGATCAGATGATTGTTGTCTTTTATTTTGGCGCGATAGAGCAGTGTGGATGCAAAGACCAAAAACCAGGCAGTAGTGCCTCGACAAGCGAGCTGCAGCGTTTCTACAAACAGCGTGGGTTATTTGATTACAGCTGTGGCACGGAGGTTTGAAGCCGTGAAAGAGTGTCTGCGCTGCTTCTCACAGGCAGACAGAGCCTCTTGGTAAGCATGAAAGACATCGGCTCCCACGCTGTTTTGTGCTGCTTAGTTTGCACTGTTAGAGCCATGACTGTACTGTAATGCAAAATCCTCTAGTCATGAACCTTTTGGGATATTGCATTATTTAGAGAGATGTATACTGTATATATAGATGTGTATATATGTAAATATCAGGAGTTTGATACATGGATCCATTTGCAGAATGAACTTTCAATCATGTTTAACATCTTTTCTTTTTTCTTAATGCCCTTCCTAATAAAAAAAATCTAGTCCATCATAAAATAACCCACTACCAAGTAGTATTGGAACTTCTACATTCAAACAATGCCTACATTCTATCCGTTTTGTATCAAGATGTAGAAAAAAATCACTATTTGTATGGTTTTGCTTGGAGCCAATTACCACAAGTGTTTTTCGATTTGATGCGACGTTTGATTGGCCCAATACCGCAGCGGCTACACATACAGTCTGCAGTTTGGTGAAGTCGAGTGCATTATATTTGACAGAGATGTACAGTTTCACACAATATTTGAACACCTTCCAAATTAATTTGCGTTAAAATCCTTGTGGTGTTCATTTTTGCAGATAAATGCTTCTTTTCACATGATGGGAAACGAATGAAGTAGAAAATAAAATGATCAAATATTAATATCACGCTAAGGGTACTGGTGTCGTAATCTTTTAAATGATACCCAGCACCAGTGGAAACTATTAACATGTATGTGCTGCTGTCAAGTTATTGAATTTATTCACTCCACTGTACGTGTGTGTGCTCCCAGAGCTGCCGGAGTCCACTGCGGTGACGTCATCTGGTTCGCCCAGCAGCGTGTGTCGGCCTCCTGCGGTAGACACACACACAGACGGCCTGGGTCAGCCGGTGGAGGAAGACGAGCTGTGCAACATGATGATGGCCAGACATATGTCCATCAAAGAGAGGTGGGCCTGGTGCTGTGGTCTGCTGCTGTTTTCTTCTTTTTTGTGCATTCTGAATGTTTCTATTCTCTACGTATTGCCATTTGCATGTACTGGTAAAAAGTCTGTCTAATCTGAATGCTATTAACATCATCTTGGCCTAAAATATACTCCTTTTGGATCGGATGGTCAGTAAACTATATCAACAACCATTCATTAGGGGGTTTCTTCTGTACCGGCTGGAAGATCCACCGGATGTCCCTCATTTTTAGGCTGGATGTTCGTTACTTTCCTCTTTCTTTGTGTTTGTATTCCATGGTTAACTGCTCCTCAGATCTTTGCAGGGTAAATCCAGACAGCTATCTCGACTATCTGTCCAATCTGAGTTTTCTGTTGAATGACTAAAAGAACTTTTGAACACGTGTTCCAATCCACCGAGACAAGTTTCTTCGTGGGGCTATTTTTCAGAGGCATCGTTGCTCCGTCCGGCTCTTAGCGCTGCCCAAGACGATTGTGATTGTTCAAACAAATACAACCAACCAGAGCACGTTTTTCTCCAATCCCAAAACGCTATGTAGACCTAGCCAGAGAAAGGACTGGCAGTGAGACTAGATTCCCTTTCATTCTCTGCTTGAAATGTGGGTTAAATGGAGACAGAAAATGAGATTGTGAGGGCGAGGGAGAGGGAGTAAGTGCGTTGTTTTTTTCATTTCCAGCCACTGCTGCTATACTCCCCAGGACAAAGAGTGGAATATCCACTCCTATAACAGTGTGCTGGTTTGGAAGGAATTGAATGGACTACATTCATACTCAAGCTCTTCAGTGCTTGGCAATGTAATACATGAATCTAATTAAATGAAATAAATGGATATCATTTCCTTAAGAATTTTGCAGGGAATCCTGTGGGCCTGCAGAATCTGGTCATTCCATAATGATGTAGCATTTTTTAAGCATCCGAATTTGTTACATTTGATAGATGATGATATTATATGTTTTTGTTATTCTCCACAAATCATATGGAAGACCAAATCCAACAATTTGTTTGTCCGTCTAGACCTACCTGCCTGTGGCTCTCATTCTCATTCTGAAGATGTAAGACTCAGGTCATGAACATATACCCAAACAGATGGCACACTGTAAACCACATTACTCAAACAGGAGTAATGTAAACCGTGTGTGTTTATGGTAATGAAGCATCATGTCACCCAGTGCCACAGTGTGGCTTTCTGATGTGTTTTTACATTTTTGGACAGTGATGGAGCTTTATGTCACAGAGGAAGAACAGGCTTTGCTACACACACAATACAATACTGGATTTCTCCAGACAGAAAGAAAAAATGGCATATTGTTACTTAAGCACACAACCTACATTCTTGTTGTCCATCATTAAATCAGTGCAGTGCATTTTAAATGTACTTGGTTGTTCATGGTTTACATTTCAACTTTGACTTTTAACTGAAGCTCAGTATTGGATTCCCTGACACATGAAGTGATTACATAAGTCTCGTTATGTGACATTGTGTTAACAAGCTTTGTCTGCTGGTTTGACTGTAAACACAGCAGGCAGGGGTCACTCTGAATTGATTGATGACATAATGTGAGTACATGTAAACTGGTGTTAAAGTGTGTTTTGCCTGTTCCAGTGTGCTCCAGTTTTCCACATGTTTTTTACCATGTCACAACTAGGATTGGGCATCGAGATCCAACTTGGAAATTACGATTCCAATGGAATTGTTTTTTTTAATTGGAATCATTTGGAAATATATAGAACCGGAATTGAAAAGAATGAATCAGAGTTGGTAAAATCAAAAAGATGCCCAACACTAGTCACGACAGCAATGACTCTCTCCCATTTTCAGAGAGTTTTCCTGGAGACCGGATCAGTGTTCCAGACCCAGCTGGCAACATTGATTCACTGTAACGTTCTTCCTGTTTTTTGGGCGGTGTTGCACAGCCCCCGAGAGAAAACAAGACGTCCCCTCACTGGGTCACAGAGGGGCGGTTGTTAGAGGGTCAGAGGGCACTGCCAACACACTGACCCCTCCAATATGGGTCCTGTCTGCTCCCTACTCAGAGAGAAGAGCTCAATAACTGAAACATCTGTTCACACTATGCTTCAGTATGTGATCTTTGAATCTTCCATGTGTTTTCCAGAAGTCATTTAATAGACTAGCTATAGAGCTGTAACAATTCCAAATGTTGCTGTACAATTTATTGTCTCTGAAATTGCGATTAGCAATATAATTGTTTCTTTCAGTCACAAAATATTCATTTATTTACTACTTTTTTAAACTAATTAAAGTTTTGAATGAATTCCAGGATAAATCTTTTGGGTATATCCCTGTTATGTGACCCAGATAATGTAATAACATAGGAACACTACCTATAAAAGTGCCCATATTATGAAAGAAATCACTTTTTCTGGGATTCGGGTTTTTATTTTGTGTTGATGATGCTTCCACACGCATACAAACTTGAAATAAACCATCCATGCTGTTTTGAGTAAGATACGGTTTCTGACTGTCTGCCTTCAGTCTCCAGGTGAGCTGTTCAAAATATGTACGGCTTTCTACGTAACTAGCCGAGACGAGGTGGCTAACCGTAGCATGCTAGCTCATTCTCAATGGCAAAACACTGCTACAACACACACTAGTTGACCATAATCTCCAAAAGAGCTACTTCCATGTCCCTGTTCTGCAGGTATTTATTTATTTATTTATATATTTATTATCATAAAGCATTTTTCTAACTATATCCCCCTTTTGTTTTTGTTGCTGGGAACTAGTATAGGGTAAAATGCTTACAATTGAAATAATAAAATATATGGTCTGATCAGTATTCACTTATATAATTACAATTTGGCATATACAAACAAAGTCAACAATTACCAGTCATACGCCTTAAGACCTAAGCTAATGTTGGAAATTCAATTCAATTCAGTTTTATTTATAGTATCAATTCCTAACAAGAGTTATCTTGAGACACTTTACAGATAGAGTAGGTCTAGACCACACTCCACAATTTACAAGGACCCAACAGTTCTAGTAGTTTCCTCCAGAACAAGCAACAGTGAGACAGTGGTTAGGAAGAAACCCGGGACAGACCCAGGCTCTTGGTAGGCGGTGTCTGACGGGCCGGTTGGGGTTAGAAACGAAATGCAGTTAAACACAGAAGCTTCCATTATGTAAAAACATCGACAATTAGACAATTATGGTATAATGTTACAGGTCTAACAGCTGTACATGTCTTAATTTTTAGTTTTATGTTGGTCTTTTTCATAGAGCCCACTTCCCACTCTGTTTGGCCTACATTTACTTTAGCTAAAACAAATCCCAGCGCCTTTTCTATTTCTTTACCTCTTTTGTTTAAAGTTACACCAACATCTCTAAGTGATCTTTATGTCTAATTGTGTTTAACTGTCGGCAGTCTGTTTATTCAGAACTTAACAAAATGTCTAACTGTGGCAGCTATGTGGCATGCTGTCGGCCTCTGCTTAGTGTTTGCTGTCTTCATTACAAACAGTCTTGTAGATGAGACAAAAAGGATGCGGGACGGCGTCCCTGTTTTTAGTTGTGATGGGTTGAGTTAAAAGCCTAGAGGAAGCAAAGTTAGTATTTTTGCAACGTGCCAACGTTGAAATAGTGTAGGATTCCAGAATGGGACAAAAACATGCCCTGGTTTGTCGTCCTTTCTTTAAACCAATCACAATTGGATAAACGACACTAAGTCCCGGGCAGAGCCGTGGTGCCTTAGCAAAAATAGCCTCGGGAAGGAATTTATTTTGGTGGAACATATGTACATTCAAAGGTTGTTTTAGTCGTGCGAGAGAAAACTCCGATTGGACAGATGGTCTAGCTAGCTGTCTGGATTTACCCTGCAGAGATCTGAGGAGCAGGTAACCACAGTCCAAAATTTCTAGCGGCACCGGAGCAATCCGGGAAGGAGAACGATGTGGATATAGACTAACGTTGCAGTAACCTTGTATAAAGGGTCTGTCTTCACGCCATGCACTGTTCTATTGACTCTACACATCTAGTATCAGTGTGCTGATGGTATGGATTCTGTGCATTTCGTTTTTTATTTGGGATTGGCTAAATATTTGTAATTGTCCTAGAAGAAGTCCATGAGGTATTCCAAGTACTAACAAGACTGTCAACACTGCATCCAAATGATTTCTTTTCAGTGGCTAGAGCTGACAGAGGAGGTAGCAGTTCATTTTCACATTCACTACATAACACAAACACATGGACCTAACATGTTTCAAAAATGCAAGTAAAAACGTTTTTGTGTGGCGGGGCACCTTTAAGCATATTTTATACGTGGGCTGTATTTTCTCCCCTCTGAAGTGTAACTCTCCCTCTGCTTTCTGTCCTCCCCAGAGTGGCCTTGTTGAAGAAGAGCGGCGAGGCAGACTGGAGGAACAGGATCAATAAGAAGCAGGATGTGGCGAAGGTTGCCGTGGGCGACCAGCACGCTCAGCACTGGGAACTGGAGCAGAGCTTCAAGAAGAAGGTAACCCACTGACCTGCACACTCACTGCTGACTGAACACATCCACAGACGTGCCTGAGACGGCCGGTCGTCTAATGTCTCTTACGTCGTGTTTTTCATGCACTTATGACTGTATGCTCCAACCATGTCATGTTTAAAAGATGGTAGAGTGTCGTGTTTGAACTACTACTAGTACTACTCATCAGAAGCTTATAGTATGGTTCAAATTCCAATCATGGCATCTTCAATACCAGTTCAGACTTGAGCTGCACGATTAGTCTAATCGCAGTGTTACATAACTGCAAATATTGTGCGATTTAAGTAAACAAAAATGAGTGCTGTGTGCGTGCCACTGTGTGCATTGCAGTCTCGGCTTTAAATGAACTTTTCTGTTCACCATTCAACATGGCTAGTAGATTTTTCAAGCTACCAGCCTTTCAGATATTCCACTCGCCAATATGTTTCCCACGCAAAATACAACCGATTAGTGCCGCTGAATAACATTTGTGCATCCATGTTTTCTTTAAAATATATTTGTTTGGGTTGATGGTAGCAAGATATACAATTCATTAAAACAATAACTTGATTCTTGACAAATATCTCAATTTTTTTTCCCCCCTAACTTTACT
Source organism: Etheostoma cragini (assembly GCF_013103735.1). NCBI lineage: Eukaryota > Metazoa > Chordata > Actinopteri > Perciformes > Percidae > Etheostoma > Etheostoma cragini. Next base: position 6,436,063 of record NC_048428.1, on the reverse strand, counting down.
AGATTTCAGCTCCTCTGGTGTGGTTTGCACAGTTCCGTTAATTTCCAAACACAAAACAAACAGCCCAACTTACTTGCCGGATCATTTCTGCAGCCTGTCTCTTTAAACAAACACTCTGCTTCATTCACCGGTTTGTAACAGCCTTCACTTGACCCACCGTATTAAAGGTCACATGACATGGTGTTCTTTCGATGCTTTTATATAGACCTTAGTGGTCCCCTAATACTGTATCTGAAGTCTCTTTTATATAGACCTTAGTGGTCCCCTAATACTGTATCTGAAGTCTCTTTTATAAAGACCTTAGTGGTCCCCTAATACTGTATCTGAAGTCTCTTTTATATAGACCTTAGTGGTCCCCTAATACTGTATCTGAAGTCTCTTTTATATAGACCTTAGTGGTCCCCTAATACTGTATCTGAAGTCTCTCTTATATAGACCTTAGTGGTCCCCTAATACTGTTATCTGAAGTCTCTTTTATATAGACCTTAGTGGTCCCCTAATAGTGGATCTGAAGTCCCTTTCCAAAAATTCAGCCTTGGTGCAGAATTCCAGCCACTAGAGCCAGTCCCACAATGAGCTTTAGTCTATGCCATTTCTGAGTCTGTAGCTTTTGAGGAGGCGAGAGGGGGGTGAAGGTGGACGCTGGGGGGTGTGGCCTTGACCAACTGCCACTTTGCTCGTTTAAAAGCCATGATGTCTCTCTCTCATGGACGGGCAAAGCAGAGAAAGGAGACCTCATAAGGGGCAAGATTCCAGATCAGCCCGACTGAGCTTTCGTTTTCTCAAAGCCAGAGCAGGATACCCGGGGCTCCGTTTCTACCTATCACCATTTCTAGCCACTGGGGAACCATAGGCAGGCTGGGGGAACTCATTACCGTTTAAAAAAAAAAAAAAAAAAAAACGTTTGACTTTATAACTTTACGTCTTTGCGTTCTCTTTTGCCTTTTGCTTTTACGCTCAGGCAATGATGTCACTCAACACTCATCATTCTTGCTCTTGCTAATGCCTGATTTATGCTGCTGTGTTGAATCAACATTGAATCTGCCCTCTAAAGTTCAGAACATGAAGACTTTAAGAAGCGGTTTAAATATACTTTGACTTAATCACTGTCATTATATTACCCGCATCTTGAATATCATCGTTAACGAGGCCATACAAAATGGATTAATTTAATTGGAATTTGTGTATTGTTTATTAAATTTGTAAAATATTAAGTTAAGTATTGCACATTTTTGTCTTCGCATTACTTCTTATGATTGTTTAACTTGTATGTTCAAGTAAAAAAATACCTAAAGTTTCAGTAGCCTATTTTCTGCATTGTCCTTGATCATCAAGTAAACTCCTGATACATTATATTGCATTTGTAAGTGCAGTATTGTAAATCATTACAATATGTTTTTTTCTCCAAATCGTGCAGCCCTAGTAAGAACACATGAGAACTTCAGCCCATGGGACTTGAATGCAGCACTAATACAGTGGCAGGCTTCAGTAATTTGATTTGCTCTGCAGTGTCGCATTATGACGGCAAGCCTCTGAAGTCGGGCGGTTTATTAAACTGAGTTTAGGAGACGCTCTTCTTCTGCTGACGTGTAACTCTAGAGCACGTGTCAAACTCAATTTCACCACGTGCCACAGTGGAAAATAAAAACATGGGGGCTTTACTCGGAAAACGTGTCAACAAACGTCATGAAATATGGCAAAACTGTTGGAAAAGTGACCAAAACTAGGTGGGCCAAAAATTATTATGGACCTAACTTGCTATGCGGGGCGGATCAAAATCTGCGAGGGGCTGGAATTGATTTTGACACATGCTCTAGAGTCAAAGCAATGTCAAAAGTCAGACAGCCATTGAACAATTAAGGCAGTAGAAACCTGCAATTGTAACATTTTTTTGGGATGTCTCTAAACAGAGAGGTTGTGTATTGTCCACGTCTGTCTTTTGGTGTCTTTGTCTCTCTCCACTGTTTTGTCTCATACACAGCTGTTGGATGTTTTTTTTGTGCTTGCAGTTAATCTGCATTTATCTTCAGTTCAGATCACTTAAACATTATTTCATAGAGCATGCTTTTTCATTCCATTGGTATGGAAGTGTATGGCTGCCAATATCAAAAAGTAATAGTTTAATGAAATTGCAAGCTATTTTTTCATGGTGCCTGCAAGATGCATGACTAAACAAAATATATTATAATTAAACTTGTAAAATTACGTTGTTCAATTCATCGATTACACTATGTTTGAAAATACATATATATGGCCTAAAATTCAATTGTAAGTATGTTTTAGTGTATGTAATTCCAATGTAAAAGTCCAGTTTGCAGTTTTCAATTTCAAGTTGAAACGGGATTCATCTATTTTTAACACGTCAATGTTACGCTGACGAGCAGACTAAAAATGAATTTTGCTAGGTATTTAAACCATGATAATTCAAATCAGAATTGGATTATAAAATGTTACTTGGATCCTACATTATTTGTGCAAAAAATGAAAAATGGAATTTCCCTTTTTAAATATCTGCAGCCAAAGCCTTCCATACAAATAGTTTAAAATGTCTCTAGAATTTCCATTTGTCTGCTACTGTTGTGAATAAAGGTCAAGATTAGAGTACATTAAGATGGATATAAAAAGCCTAATTTTGTCTAAATAACACGTACATTGAAATGCAACGTTTATGAAGTGAATTACTTTGTCAGCAGTGTAGGAAACCTGACTAACTGTCCAGTGTAATGCAGCCTCTCTATTTCACCTTTCTGGCTTCATCCGTTCTTTCCACTGATCTGCATGTTACATGTAACTTTTCATTCTTCTGTTTGCCTTTGTCTTTGTTTGCATGTCCTTTACTTTTAAAATAAACCTTATTTCCTCCTCTGCATGTTGAGTGCGTTTCTGTATTGGCGTTCTCTTGTTTGTTTTTAAGAGGAGGGTGAGGGTGGGATGGTACACGTTCCTCTCTGTTTAGACATATTCAAACCGCTACCTTCCACAGCAGCGGCTGTTTTTCTTTCCAGCTCTTTATCAGGGTTGGTTCAGCTCGGGTCAACAGCTCTGCCGTTACAGCACAGAAAACATTTTGAGCTTAGTTTTAGGGTCAGGAAGAGTTTAACTTTTAATGCTCTGATGCCAAGCATGATGTTTTTATTCAAATATAGAAAAAAGATATTTTTTAAATCTGGTTTTAGTGCTGGCTAAGAAGTAGAAGTCAAGGGGAAGGACGGTTGATGGTGTTCATTTTGTTTTCATCCTCTCATTCATCCGGACACTATGCCGTGTTTTAAATCAAAGGCGAGCAACACTAAAGATCAGGCAGATACATAACTCTGCAGAGTCAAGCAATAATAACAGCAGAGCAAATAAAGACTTCCAGTGTTCTAACCAAGGGCATCTTCTTTTATGGAGACTAATGTTGTTTCACCAAACATACTGTAGTCTTGGTATTGTTCACCACAGTAAGAATGTAGCAACTGAAAGGGTCCCAAAATGAAACCGAACACTTCAGAAAGTGCAAATTGCGTTTAAAAAATGTGAGATCCTGTGATTTGGCCATGACGTTATTTTCAAGACAACAGAGCCTTCAGCAAACATGTCCCTTCTCTCCCGCGGCTGCTTGTCTGTAGGACGATGAAGCACAGATGGTGATCGATGAGTTGGCTGTGTCCGACCTGCTATGGGTAAGGCCGGAATCACACACAGCGGTGGGATATATCAAGTGTGTTTCAATTGGATTATTGAGCTCAATTTTAGATCCATAACTGCATTTAAGTGTGTGTGTGTGTGTTTTGCTACTGTAACACCCCCACTCACTTGCTAAACGCGGTGACTGTTCACAATGCTGTAGCACCTCTCTCTCTCTCTCTCTCTCTCTCTCTCTCACTGTGTGTCATGGTGAAGGGGATTCCACCACTGCTTGTTGGGTTTCAGAATGATGCCTGTGTCAAGGATTTCTCCTGCAGTCTTACTTTCTGTGGATGTGTTTTCTGTGCTTCTGTACGGTTAAGGTGCAATTGTCTCTAACTATAATCATCTAGTAATTTCTGTGAATGCATGGGTTTAGTGACGTGGAGTTTGCATGCTTATGACAAAAATAAAATGATTTTTTTTAAGGCTGATTATAATATTCAAGAGGACTCAGGAAGGACTGAGGAATAAGCTCCCCAGAGCTAAGGTAGTAGCAATCATTTCTGGGACATGACTGCACAAAGTTGGAAAGAGAGGAGAGAGGAGCTGTCAGTGTGTCAAAGATAGTCCCCCAGCAGTCTACAACAGCATAACAAAGAGCTGCTCAAAGGCAAACCTGAGCCAGCTCCATAAGGGCTGGTAGATTAATCTGACGACTATAAAGAGAAGCAGAGAAGAGAAGGGGTGCCATGTCTGCAGATAAACACCCTCCCCAGGCCGGTCTAGGCAAATGCTACGACTCCTCACTCCCTAACTATAAGCTTTATCAAAGAGGAGAGTTTTTAGTTTACTTTCAAATCTAGAGACAGTGTCTGCCTCCTGAACCCAAACTGGAACCTGGTTCCACAGGAGAGGAGCCTGATAGCTGAAGGCTCTGGCTCCCATTCTACTTTTAGAGACTCTAGGAACCACAAGTAATGCTGCATTCTGGGAGTGCAGTGCTCTAGAGTGACAGTTAGGTACTAGGAGCTTAGTCCTTTGACACACTGAGCTTCTCTCTCCTCTCTTTTCATTTGTGTGCATCCTTGTCCCAGAAATAATTGTTACTAAACCACCTCTGGGGAGTTATGTTCTTGTTTTTCACCCAGCATGTTTCCTTAGATTAGAGAGGCACCAAAATAATGGTTGCAGATGTTGCCATGGTTCTGCTACACGTCCTGCGATGCCCTGTTACATCCTGCTACGCTCTGCGGTGCCCTGCAAAGTCCTGCTACGTCCTGTAACGCCCTGCAGTGCCCTGCTATTCCAAGAACTACTACAAACTACTAATTCTAGTCACTGTTCCATTATCTTTATTGAGATTATTATTGCCACTATTCATTACACCCCCAACTGGCACCATCAGACACCACCTACCAAAAGCCTGGGTCTGTCAGCTTTCTTCCTTAATGGGGGTTTTTCCTCACCACTGTCACACTAAATGCTTGCTCTTGGTGGAATTATTAGAATTGTTATGTCCTTGTAAATTATAGAATGTGGTCTAGACCTAGACCTTATCTGTAAAGTGTCTTGAGATAAATCTTGTTATGAATTGATAGTATGAATAAAACTGAATTGAGTTAAGATATGATGATGCCTGACCTGTAAAGAGCTTAGTAGGTCATGAGAAGGATTTTAAGTTCAATCCTGGATTTTACAGTAAGCCAAAGCAGAGAAGCTAATACAAGAGAAATATGTTTTCTTTTAAAAGTTCCTGACAAAACACGCGCTGCAGTGTTCTGGATTAGCTGTGGAGTCTTAAGGGACTTATTTGAGCAACCAGATAGTAAGGAATTACAGTAGTCCAGCCCTGAAGCAATCAATGCATGGACTAGTTTTTCTGCATCATTTTGAAATGGGATGTTCTTAATGTTGGCAATGTTACGCGGGGGGGGGGGGGTCCCAAAAGGCATTGCCCACCTCTGTCTTCACACCGTGTTCATTCCATAGGCTATCTGTTATAAATTGGCTTCAAGCTCAATTCAAGGTAACCCTGATGTCAAATGTCTGATTACCCCTCATAATGGGCCATGATGATGTCATAACTATGACAGAAGGTTGTATGGGCTGCCCAGCATCGACCGAGACTAGTAAATCCTCATGTGTTAGATCTTCAGATGTGCCCCTTTTATACACTATTTCTTCTTTCCATGACTGTCTGTATAGGAGCCGGTCTTTCCCTCTACTTTCTCTCTTACACCTGAGCCTGCGATCTGTACTCCATCCTCTGACGAGTCCGCCAGCCAGGTAGGAAGTTTTGCTCTTGTCATGTGCATAGCTTGCTCTTTTGCTTGCTTCCCCTACTCCCCGCCTACTTAACTAAGCTCTGGAATCCATACACAAATCACAAACCCTATTTTTTTTTAACGTGCATCTTTCCTAAACAGTAAGTCTTTCCAAAATGCTCTTCGGTCATACCTGTGTGGTTATTTTGCACAACATTCTTTCACATTACAAACCCTTTTACCCCCCAAGAGAGCATGTGAGTGAAGCGAGCGGGGGGATTTTGGATGGAGCTCAGAGCGGATTTTTTAAATGTTGGAGCATTGCCTTATCTCCCTCTCTACAATTTTTTGGCAGGTACCACTCACACCATGAGTTCGTAGCATTTCCGAGCCTGTGTTTCTACAGCACAGTACATGCAGACGGGCGCGCTGCTTCTGCTTCTCCTTTCCATTCCACCACCATCCAGCTGACTTATTGCTGCTACAGGCATTAAGGGATGTTTGACGCAGTTCATCTGATAAACACAACACAGCTTTTTTTTTCTTTTTCTTTTTTGAATGGAACAAGGGGGAAATCTGTGTTGACCATGTAGTGACCGGGAGTGCCTTTGAGCGGGAGAATGAAGGGAATGATCAGCTCCTTGAGCGAACCGCGGAAATTCTCACTGCCTCACTCCGCTCACATGCTCTGACCACCAATCTGTCAAGTCCCCTCACTCAGCCCCAACCATGCAGGCAGAACAGTTGTGGCATGTGCACATTATGTTCAGTTGTTTACAGCCAGCCTGCTCCTCTTTTATGACACTAAAAATCCACGTCCCAAAGCTTTGTCTCTTTGACTATAAAGTCAGCATGGCAGGTCCTGTAGCGTCTCACACTTGTGCAGAGCTTGGACAAACATCTTTTTTTTTTTTAATCCTTATCCCTAAATCCTCATCTTTTCTTACCTTCTTTATTCACCTCTCTGGTTGTGAAGACCACCAGATCTCCCAGACCCATGCAAGTGGATGAGAGACACCCCTGGAGACGGAAGGTGACCCAATACAGTGCTATATACAGTGCTCTAGCAAATCCCCCAGCTCCGCCCTCCCTAGTGGCTAGTAGCAGAGACAGAGAGACACACAGACTCACAGACACACACACACACACACACACACACACACACAAACACACTTGAATCAAAATTGGCACCAAATGAGTTATGTTATCATTGGTCACTAAAGGACACTTTCTGCTATTGTTCTTTGTCTTCCCTTTAACAATTTCTTTTGTTTACATTATGGTGGCACTAAAAAGTTTCTGAAATCATGTGCAAAGTAAAAAAATCCATCATTTCCCTGTGGAGGTTGTTAAACAGCTTGCTTTTAATGTGATTTAATGTGAATTAATATGCTTCCTGTGTATGAATCAGTGCGGTTTGGTGTCCCTCCTACTTTGTCTGTTTGTGACTTTGGCCTGCTCTTTCCACATCTTTCCATAAATTCCACATATAAACATTTGTCACAAACCGCAAATGGCAATGTAAGAGTTCAATTTCCCTTTTGTACTACTGTTCAATTTCCACAGTCCTTCTAGAAAAATCCTAACAAAAAGTACTGATTTGGATACAGTTAGATAGTCACCTACTCCGAAAATGGCAGCTGGACTGCATTGAACATCACAAACTGATATGTTACAGTGTTGTACCCTGAGTTGGCTTTCTTTTCATCAGCTTCTCTCTCCTCCTGTCTCTCTTTTCGTAGAGAATAGTTGAGGCTGAGATGGAGTGCCAGGGGATGGAGGCTCACATGTCCATCCAGGAGAGGAAAGAGCTGATAGTAGCCCAAGAGGAGGCCTGGAAGATGAAAGGCCATGGAGCCGCCAATGACTCCACCCAGTTCACTGTGGCTGCCCGCATGGTGAAGAAAGGTCAGAGGGAAAGTGAACACACACATTTTCTCTGCAGTCTTTCTTCATCTCTCAGAAGCATTTGCTCACATGCTGAACTGCACTCAAGTCTTTTCACCACAGAGTTAAGTCCGCAGTTCAGTTTCAGGGCTCTGCCCTAAATCCTATATAGCCCCCATTGCGATAAGCAGCTATGGGGAATTGTTCCCTGTTAGCTTCAGGCTCAGCCAGAGGAGGGAGAGGGGGTTGGTAGGTTTGGACAGATTAATTCAATTCAATTCAATTCAATTTTATTTATAGTATCAATTCATAACAAGAGTTATCTCAAGACACTATACAGACAGACCACACTCCAGAATTTACAAGGACCCAACAGTTCTAGTAGTCTCCTCCAGAGCAAGCAACAGTGCGACCGTGGCGATTACGGCTGATGGTGAACAGCATAGCAAGGAAAAGCACCTGAAATGTTTGCCTCAGCCAGCCTAACATGCATCTTAAGCCTCATTTCGACCTCAGGAACATCCCACTGGAATCAGGTGACCTTCTGAGTAACTCATTGCATTTCGACCACAGGGACCAGCGTCTAAATAAAGTTCTGGAGACGGTTTCCAGGCCCTATTTACCCCCCCAGTAATAAGTCTCGCATCGGAGGTTAATACTTTGTGAAAACACAGGAACCATCAGGGTGGGGTTTACGGGGATGAACGTTGCTGATTGGTCAAACACACAGTGTGGCTGCTGCTACCCGCCTACCGCTTCATTCATAAAACATGGCAGCACTTTCATATTGATTAATGAACATTTTAGGACAATGGGAAAATGTTTCCATTTGTTTGATAGCATTACAAGTAAAGGTTTATTTTTTAAAGGATTTGCTTTTGGCTACCATACTCAATTCAATTTTATTTATAGTATCAAATCACAACAAGAGTTATCTCGAGACACTTTACAGATAGAGCAGGTCTAGACAACATTCCAGAATCCACAAGGACCCAACAGTTCTAGTAGTTTCCTACAGAGCAAGCAACAGTGCGACAGTGGCGAGGAAAAACTTCCTTTTAGGCAGAAACCTTGGTCAGACCCAGGCTCTTGGTAGGCGGTGTCTGACGACCGGTTGGGTCAAAATACTCATTTTTTTGTTAAAGATAGAGAGAAAAAAAAGAGAGATTTGTGCGAGCCTGCAACCACGCTGAACTGCATTTGCTGCCAACGGGTGTCTCAGGCAAGCAAGCGAGAGAAAAAGAGATGGTTGAGCCGTTGTAAGAGAAACAAAACAATATTTCTGATTGTTTCACAGCGGCTATCTTTCTAAAACGCAGTGCAACAGGGCGGCATAGTGAACTGCCGGCTGCTAAGGGTGTTCACCCCTGCAACCACCAGCAGGCCCTGTCTTGTCATGTTGCTTTTTACCGCGTCAGCAGATGTATTTGCCTAATCGTCACGGATAATTACACATAGTTGGAAACCCAGACGATAACAGGCTGGAGGAACTTTAAGTACATTTGAAAAAGCAGAAAAAATGTTCTGGGGACTAAAAGGATCAGTGTACAAGGTGTTTAGTTGTTCATTATCAAAATGTAAATGTCCTGTATTTACATAGCAGTTTTCTATTCTTAACAACTACTCAAAGCGCTTTAATATTATACAGGAACCATTCACACACATTCATACACTGTGGCCGAGGCTGCCGTACAAGGTGCCACCCGCTCATTAGATAAACACTCACACACATTCACACTCTGATGGCGCAGCCTCAGTGGCAACTCTGGGTTCAGTGTCTTGCCAAAGGACACTTTGACATGCGACTGCAGGGCCAGGGACCACCAACCTTCCGATTGGCAGGCAACCACTCTAGCACTCAGCCCCAGTAGTTTCCCAGCCCGGCTAGTTTAAAGAAGGAAACATGGAGGGGCACACATCTTAAAAAATCCAAACTTTAGGAACGGGAGTCTTCTTCTTCGCCCAGAAAAAGGATATTGAAAAGAGCAAGAGAAGGCCACTGTACTTTGAACTGCGTGGTGCGAGAGAGTTGATTGCGATATATGATCTCAACGCCAGATGGGAGTAATTCCCACACATTAGACCTTTAAGGGTCCCCAGAGCCTTTGGTCGAAACGCAAAACTTTTGACAGTGCCTCTGTATGTTTGGCTGCCTTTTATATCAGTGTTGTTAGCAATAGTTCCAGGGATTGCAACATAAAGGGCACTTAAACTACTGCTGCCTATTATTCCTCTTTTAAAAAGCAGATGTCATGATTTTTAACACCCACACCTGACGATTTCTACGTAAGCCCACAAACCAACATAGAGACTCAGCTAAATTAAAGTGGGAAATGGTGATATGTGGGTCAGTGACGCGATGCCTACATTTTCCGTCGGAATGGTTGAAAATGTGAAAAAATATATATATTTTTAGTACCTCTGCCATATGTATTCACTTTAATATCAAAAATAATTGTTTGTAACTTTCTTGGCAAGTGTCTGGCCATGACCTATTTTTAAAAACATCTTTTTAAATTACCTTAAATCTATTCAAATTTATTTTTTGCCCTATTTGGCAAAATTTCCAAAGTGCTTTGTAGCCAAAAGTAAAACATTGCAAAGCATTTGTATTTATACGTCCATCATAATATGTGAGCATACTTTGTCCGAGGCTTTCCCTTTTATGAAATAGGTATGTTATGGAACAAAACTGAGACATCATTAATTATAGAAACACAAAAGAATTGCAAGTATTTTTCTCAACACATTGAATTACTGAGAACTCACAAATAGTTAAGCATTGTTAAGAAATGACTTTATTTTTGGATTATTCCCAGCCGCACCACATGACTTTTTTTAAGGCCTGTTGATAATCCTTATACATCATTGAGCCATGTATGTTATAAAGTTTGGTTTTTCCATAAATTCCATAGCAGACGTACAGCACAGTAACCATGCCATAAGTTTTGGGACGTTGGATGTTCATACCTGCCATACCTTTGTGTTCATTCAACAGGGTTGGCCTCCGCCTCCGCCCTACAGTCTACTGCGTCCTCCAAACCCAAGAACGGCAGCCTTGCCATCTCCAAACCACAGGAAGGTCAGTCAAATTGTTTTTATTCCTCCGTGTTTGCTTTTCACTACACTCTTGTATCCATTGGTTACCTGTTCTGTCTGTTATGTGGAGGATGTCCAGTTCATTTAGCGGGGTTAATGAAGACCGGAGGGCTGAGCTGGTGCTCCAAGCTGTTTTAGACTTAACCCTTATGTTGTCTTCTGGTCGATTATGAACTTGTGTCCTCCCGGCTCAAAATGAAACATGAAAATAAACCATTTTTTGGGTGCTTTTTCAAAAAATGTTGTTGCTTTTTGTCAAGGGATTGACAAAACTACTTCTTTTCATGGCCGATACTGATTAATAATCTCTAATGAATACAAACTGGAACCGATATGTATTTACAGGGAAAATGAAAATCTTTAAGTCAAAATTAAGTCTTTGGAATGTTACTACGTTGTTACGCCAACTGCCAAAAGACGGTCCCATAATCGGCCAGGGCCCATAATCGGTCCATTCCTAATTTTTTTAATGCTTTTTCTTCCCCCCAAACTACCAGCAGTGTATACAATACTAACACAGAGTTTTACACTTATTCTTGGATTTCATGGTCAATTACAGACCTCATTTATATGAAATCATAAGTTAAAGAAGCAGTAATAATTAATTATTTTGACTAATAGTTGGGCTCAGAGGATGTTAATGGATAAGTAAAAATGTCAAAGTTCAGTCAGGATACCTTTTTTTAAATCACTTAAAAAAAGAATTTGAAATGGTAAAAAAAACAAAAAACAAAAACAAAGTTCAATGCAAGTAGTGAACTGATCATTACTTTTACTTGTGAAGAATGTTGAATAGGAACCATCTGGGTTATTTTTGGAGTGTTTGGTTGAAAGAAACCCATATTTCGGAAATAAAATCTTTGTTTTCTGGTCAAATTCGACCCGTTTTCAAAGGAAAGGTTAACATCATGACTTTGTTACATCTTTACCTGTCACCAGGCACACAGTCGCCAGAACAAACTCTGGATACAGTTATTTTACTTGTTGCATTGAACTTGGATGATTCCAGCTTCTTAGCTTACAGTTAATGTACCGTTGATTAAAATGATTCTGGGACACAGCTCGTTGTAATTTATTGTCTTTGCTTCTCTTTCAAAAGACATGGAGATGTCTGATACCGAAGGTGTATTCCCTTTTGTTGTTTGGTGTTGCACCGAATGCAATGTTCATCATCATCATCACCCAAAAACCACAAATATCATCAAAACTAATGTAGCTGATTTTGCTGTGTGACTTCTATTAGGTCATTAAAGCCTAATAGAATATAAACCATGGGATAATGTTACCATCTATATGCATGACTGTGAAGTTCAATGGGATTCATATTTAGTGGCTGTTCTGTTAAAAATGCTTGTGACTGACAATAGATGTGTTCAGATAACTTCAATGTCACTGTATGCAACGGTTCATGCTCAGTCATCATTCAAAATCAGCATCAATGGTGGTCAATGGTCAAGTGTGACTTTCAACAACAGAACCTCAGACATCCTGCCTGTACAGAGATGGTATCTCTGATATTATCTTATAGTAAATGTATGGCTCTAACAGCTGTGTGTGCGTGTGTGAACAGAGATCAAGGCTGTCCCAGATCTGACCCTGGAGTCAGACATGAAGTTGGACAAACTGGAGTCATTCCTCGGCAAGATCAACAATAAAGGTCAGTCTCGTTTGGCATGCTGTCTACAAGTCCATCATGCCTCTGCTTGGCTCCTTACTCGGTCACAGAGTTCCGAAACAGGCCTTTCACATTGTTCACCCCGTGAAAATACTGTTCCCACATTATAACCATACAAAAGGGCTGGGTACCAAATTCAATACTTGCATACCAAATTGCCTCTAAAGTATTGAGTATCGAAAAACATCTCGTCATTCAATACCTTATTTCAATACCTAAATAAGTAAATCTCTTTAGATAGTGAGCCAATAAGCACGCAGCAGGTTTCTACCAAGATCTAATAATGTCTCTGACAGGTAGCAAGAACTCTTTACAAGTTACACCGAGACAGGCTCATATAGTCACTTCTTTATTTTATAAAATTGGTATCGAAAAAAGTATTGTTTAGCAACCGATATTGAAGTCACGGTCTCTGTACTGGTATCCACAATTTTTGAACGGTGCCCTACCATACAATTAATCAGATGTATAATTAAGACAGAACGTAATGAATTAAATACATTATTTCTGCCTAGTTCAGTATAATTCATTCATTCATTTGAGATAAGAGGATCAATCAGTGTTGCAATTTCTCAGGCAGATAGTCCATGCATTTATTGTTGTCTACTTTAGCTCATGGTTTGTAACAGTTTGGCTCTAGTTGATTTATTCTATATTGACAACGTTTCATTTGTGGGATTGTTCCGGTGCAGCCAGAGGTTCCAACGGAAGTCCCTCATTTTTGGCTGGATGTCCACTTTTCACTTTCTTTGTGTTGGCATTTTAAACTCTGATTGTTGGTTCTAGCTCGGAGGGTGTGTCCCAAATCAACCAGACTGTATTTTACGTTTGCTCCGCCTGGCGCTTAGCACCGCCCAAGACAGTTGTGATGGGCTTAAAGTATTGCCAATAAACCAGAGCGTGTTTTTTTTCCTGACCTGGAATGCTGTGGGGACCAAACAGACCCTCCTTTGCAGCGCTGTGGAGGAAGGTCTTGTAGTACATGACTATGGTTGATTTGGTGACTCTTGTAGTCAAAAGTGGTAACAGCAGGTTTGATTTAGTAGAGCCCCTTTTTACACATGCACCTTGTTACATAATTGTAATGGCAGATTAACATGTTGGCCTTGTGTTAGAATAAGTCCTTTTACGTAGAACTCAGACTGCAGTCCTGTTAGGTCAAACCTTGATTTCTGTGTCACTTCCAAGAAATCTGAATTAAAGGCATGTGCATTACCGTAAATGCTGCAGCAGCACTACATTATACTGTAAATGCACAAAGGGAGATTCAATGCACTGTTATAAAATGATTGCAATTGTCTTATCTTTTATCCACAAATAAAATAAATCAGTTTAATACACCTTAAAACATTTTGCAGTGGTGGTATTATAACTTAAGTACATTTACATTTATATAAGTACTCTAGGGTACTTGTAAGGGCTGCACAATATATCAAATTTTAATCACGATTTTGAGTTCCCACGATCAAATTTGCTTGATTGAGTGATTTTTTTATTTATTTTTTATTTTTATTTTTTTTAACGTAATTTCATAGAACGCTCTGGGGTTTTCTGCATAGTGCATCTACGGCTCCGTAAACCTCTGTCTGCTCATGTGCCAGTCAGTTGTTCCCTGCATCGCGCAGCTAGTTTCTAGACAGTCAGAGGACAGAGTAACGGGAGGAAAATTCAACAGATAGCAGTCAGTTATACGTCGGTATAAAAAAGGCTTTGATAAATACAAATCTTGAGGGTGCATGCATAGAAGTAAAATGCCATTATTTAAATGTATTATAATCTTAATTTGGCATTTCTCAATAAATAAATGAGCAATAAATAAGCACATGTTCAATTGGCAAAACACAAGTGCAGTGATGCTTGCGCATGCTTTGGCAGATTGTGCGTAGTAGTAACTTCAATGACTTGTGGATATTGTGTGATCCTGTACCTCCTCAGTGTCCGGACTGCCAGAAGCAACCATCACAGTTACACAGAAGAAGGTAAAGGAAGTGATGAGCCTCGAAGATGAAACTTTTTCCAAATTCTACCGCCACGTGGAGGAGCTCCCCTCCACCACCAACAAGGTGGAGATAGACGACGACTTTGACGCCATCTTCGGCCCCCAGGTGCCGAGGTAAACTCTCAGTGCCACAGGTCACGTTTTCAATAGGAACCCTGACACACAGAGGATGGCCAATTACCTATTGTCCTGTGATATGGTCCAGTAATTTTGGACTGGGATACATGATAACCTATGTCTAATTGCAGGGACCCAGGTTTAATTAGTTCTGGGAGATAGATCAATCCTAAATGTAATGGATAAGCAATTACGATGCTGGGTTCAGACTAGTTTATTGAGATGGCTAGGGTGGCGATGTTTGAAAATTATTATTTTTTTTACCAGTTTTCCAGATTGGATGTCTATACTAAAAAATGGGAAATTATGGGGAAAGCCCTGCCTTACAAGAAGCTCTTGCTCTTACAGGTCAAAGGTCAGTTGAGTGAACAGGCCGCTCCAACCGTACAGACAGGTGCACCTGCACAAAAGACCCTAAAACAATAATGGGCATAGCATCAGCGACGTCACCCATTGGCTTGTGGACTGCCGCTTTGAAGCCAGGAGTGTGCATTTTTTGCCATTGCCATCTTAGTATTTCAGCTGTGTTTCAAACCATTCCCTGTCACGTAAATATTGCACTATATATTGTGTTCCCCCTTTTTGTAGTACTACCTGGACTTCCTGGAGTTCTCCTTAGAAGCTTTGTGCTGGAGAGCGAAGTGGTGTTATCGTCTATACATTTATACGCTGGTTAACTATGTCCCTCCACCTCTGATTTCTCTCCAGGCTTACCTCGGAGATGGTGGAACACAGGCGAGCAGTGCGCCCGACGCGTAACGTCCAATCATCTCGGAACCCTCTGAAGATGCTGGCTGCCAGGGAGGACATCAGACACGAGTACACCGAGCAGAGGCTCAACATTGGCCTGCTGGAGAGCAAGAGGATGAAGGCTGAGAAGAGTGAGTTTGATGAGCTAGAAAAGGCATGAGATCAAAACACTATAAATCATACAACATGACAGGTTTCTTTTGAAAACTCTTAATATATGTTTTGTGTCTAAGTGATTGATGGAAACAATTTTGTTTTAAATTGATCCAGTCCAGTATTAAGCAAGGCAAAACCAGCTGCAATGTAACATTATTGGGCGATTGTGCACCTTCAATTTCCGTCCACTAAAAGTTCTTGTTTTACCACTGACATACAACACAAGTGTCTGACTTGCTATGCTATGGAAAGGATTATTTACATGGAGTCTGGGTGTGGCGATGGAGATTTTGGAGCTGTTTCTGGTTAAACAAAAAGGATCTTACTCTTTCACCAAAGGTCTATAGGGATAAATTCCATATTGTTGCCAGACTAATAATCTCAGCCTGTCCGTGGCAAAAACAGAGCTTTTAGTGGACATACACAGACAGTGCATATTTGTCCTATAGGATTACATTGCAGCCCGGTTCACGGCTGTCGGTTAAAGCATTCTTATTAAATACTGGACCAATTTTAAAGGATGTTTTTAGCCACTGGTTAATTTTTTTACATTAATCAGTGTCTAATCTTGGCCAGTCACACGGAATTTTCATGTTTTAAAATTAAGACAGTGTCTGCCATGTTGTTTCCAACTTTTTGTCAGACTGTGTAGTGTTATAAAAAGTTGTTGGACATTTGAAAAAAAACAAGGGCTTAATGAATTTGCCCTTCCAGCAGTGCAATGACACACATCTCTAACTTTTTATGAAACCACCTCAGTTGTATCCCTAAGTGCAATAAATGTCTGGTTTTTCTCTTCTTTAAAATATTAGCAAAAAGATGTGTCCATTTTTTGACGCCCATTGTTAATCCACTGTAAAAAAAAAACAGCCAAACATACACATCTCAATCTTAGATACAAAATGTGCCCTCACTGATATTATACAGTCTATAAATTGTTGTGCTGACTTGTGCTGACCTACACTTGGGATTGCAGTCAGTTTCCTCTCATTGTGCACAGCAGTGCCAAAAAATGAATGTCATGCTACTCCCATAGCTCCCTCCTTCACCTTGTCTGACCATAATAAAAATACTTAAACTGTCTTTGGAGTGTTCTATATTTGTCATGTAGAGACGATGCTTGTCGGGCTTGAAAGGTCATTTACACTGTAGCTGTTGTCTGTCTGCATTAAGGAGCAAAATGCTTAAATAACGATTAATTGTTGTCTGTTTCTTCTGTTGTGTTCACTGCAGTGAATAAGAACTCTGGTTTCTCAGATGTGGCTCTGGCTGGGCTGGCCAGCAAGGAGAACTTCAGCAACGTCAACCTGCGCAGCGTCAACATCTCGGAGCAGATGTCTAACAACAGCGCCGTGCCTTACAAGAAGCTCATGCTCTTACAGGTCAAAGGTCAGTTGAGTGGAGAGACTGCTTCGGCTGTACACAGATAGGTGCACCTGCGCCATAGACAGTTAAACAATAACGGACGTAGCATCAGTGGCGTCACCCATTGGTCTGAAGACTGCCGCTTGTATTTTGGACTTTGCCATCTTGGTATTTTGGAGCCAGAACTGGGCATATTTGGACAAAAGGGACTGGCTGGGGAGGGTAACGCGGCTAAGCCAGTGGCGTGAGTGGTTACATGTTCTGCGTTGTCAGCTGTTTTAAAATCAATGGGGCCATAATTCACAAAGATTACTGTGTCATACTAAGTTTGACCTTGTAGTAGGTTAAGTTAGCTTCTGTTACTCTCTCTGTCAAAGGAAATGTTTAGTAATGCTGAGTTCCAAATCACATTATTTCTTTTTACTTTTAGTACAAACTGCAGCTTCCCTTACAATGTACATTCTGTTGCATGCCGTATGCATACAATTCCCCACATTGCACCTTGAAGGTCGACCTTTTGCCCTATATATACTGCGCAAAGGATTGTGGTTCGGAATATCCAGAAAAGCCTTGTGGCTTGCATATTGCAAAATGTGAGACATGTGAGACTGTGGGATACTGGTATGTTTGGCATACTGCATTTGACATAGTCTTTATCGAGACATCCTTAATCTTTTTCTGGCACACTAAACAGGATGGTATTATGGGTGTTGGGTAAGAGTCGGCAGCCGTGTTAGCCCCTCAGTGAGGCTGTACTTAGGCACAGCAGGGCTCTGAGCTAAATGCAAAAATGTTGACGTTAAGCAAGTATAATGTTTACCATCTTCACTATCTTAGGTAATCGTGTTGTTTCTATTATGTCTGAAGGTATTTGGTGCACACCAAAGTAGTGAAAAACTTTAAAGTTTAAAAAGTTTAAAAATGTACCTGATGATGGCGCTGAACAAATCTGTGCCGAACATCTGCCCGAGACGTCTACATCTACAAATTACAACACTGAAAAGAGATACAAAAATTATATTTATTAATTTAATGATTAATTAAGATATTCTCTTCAAACTTACCTCAATTATAACTTGTCTCCTGCTAGTTAAATTAATAAATATGTTTGATGTATCTCTTTTCGTGTTGTAATTTGTAGACGTCCCTAAGCACTCGTCTTACTGCCGGTAGCAGTAGCAGCAGAGAGAGCGTCTGTGGACGTTGTTTGGCTTGAAGTCGTGATGTAAAGGACCCTATGGTGAAATTACTCTGAACCATCACTTTAAGTTAACGTAAGTTTTTTTGTTGTTGTTTATCAGCTCGTTTAAAATGCATCTAGTCTGGCATTGCCTGACTAGTCCACACAGCAGTCTGGAATGGGAGAAAAATTATACTCTGGTTTATTGGCATTTCTTTCTTTAAATCAATACAATCGTCTTGGGCACCGCTAAGCGCCTGGAACAATTACCGTACCTCTGCAAAATAGCTTCGGGAAAGAACTTGTTTTGGTGTAACGTGTGTAAATTTAAAAGTTGTTTTAGTTGTGCAACTGGAAACTCAGATTGAACAGATAGTCTAGCTAGCTGTCTGGATTTACCATTCAGAGATCTGAGGAGCAGGTAACCATAGTCCTCAGAAATCACAGGATTGTTTTGTGGATACATTGCTGTAAAATATAGAGCCAGTGAGGCTGTATCTTTAGCAGCAGTTACAGTTACGGTTCAGTTGTTTGAGAGTATGAAAACAAATAGACTTACACAAAAGTTTTGGAGGATGCTGCTTCAGGAGCATCCTTTCCAGAGGATATCTAACCTGGGAAATGAGAGTTAGTCTATTTTGGTGTCTTTGCACCTCCTCCACGCGTCTGTTGCTGACAGCTGTAGCCCTAAACCATTCTCCTCACCTCACCTCACACAATCCTGGGCTTATCCTCTTCTCAAAACCCCACTGTCTGTAATCCAGAGCAAATCCACCACTCCAGGGGTACCGCTTTGTTAGGAGGTTAGCTGTCCCAGCCTGACAGCGTTGAGTAGTGTGTTAGAATAGCTTCTGCACGGATCACCTAAAGTGATTCACTGAGGCCCCTAGAACCCTACAGTTGGACACATTTATGATTGAATGTAGATTGCAAACAGTCATTGCTACGGTACAGGTTAAACGTCACAGAGAGAAGTCAATAAGACACCATAAAGACAGCTAGAGCAAAGATGTAACCTTCTTAAAGAAGCCATGCAGAGCAACAGGAAGCAACTAGACATTGGTGCACTTACACATCAACAGTATCCACATTCATTATAGGAACAAGCCAGAGACATGACCAGGATCAAATGGTGATGATTAGCACACTGGCTTGCCTCAAACCCCCCAATATGGTAATCAAAGCATGCTGACAGTGATAATCAGAGCTGTCACTGATGAGCCACCTATCTTGTGTGTGTGGTGTTTTTTCCTGCCTGTGTAAAACCAGGCCGACGGCACGTACAGACCAGGCTGGTGGAGCCCCGAGCGTCCTCCCTGAACAGCGGCGATTGTTTCCTGCTCATCACGCCACACAACTGCTTCGTCTGGAATGGAGAGTTTGCCAATGTCATTGAGAAGAACAAGGTCAGTGTGGCTTTTGAGGTCTAAAAATAACCCAATAAAATAAATACTAAAAAGGGACCAGTCCCTATGGGTTGCAAGGGTGTTGTGTGGGGCAGACTACACGTGCAGGATGTAAACACAGCTCCAGGAGGAAGCAACAGTGGCACAGGAAGAGGTGTGCGTCTCCTGTCTGTGTGCGTCGTCTGTCTGTCTGTCTGTCTGTGTCCTGGCTGTCTTTTGCAGGAAACGGACACAAAACAAGGCTATTGTTCACAGCCTGGACTGTAAGATGACCTGTGATTGGCTGAACAGAGCGCTGACCTCAATTGGCAACAAAAAAGGGAAACCCTGAACCATGGCCCTCATTATTAGGGGTTGTTTGAATTCACGTCAACAATGTGTTCCTTGTTTATTTGCAAAATATGAACAGCTTGTACCCCTGTGTTTTTGGATTAACCGAACTCCTCAGTATATTTCAATAAAAACATTTTGTATCTGTCATTTGTTCCAGGCTTCAGAGTTGGCCAATTTCATCCAGAGGAAGAGAGATTTAGGTTGCCGAGCTAATTATGTCCAGGTCATCGAGGAGGCCGTCGGCACAAATAGCAATGCTGCCAAAGAGTTTTGGAAAATCCTGGGAGGGCAGTCGAGCTATCAGTGTAAGGATCTGGCATAGACCCAACCATGAGTGAAACACTCCCTGAAGCAATGCAATGTAAGGTGAAGGCCTTGTGTTTCTTCCTGCAGCCGCAGGAACCCCAGATGAAGACGAGCTGTACGAGGGTGCCATTGTGGAGACAAACTGTATTTACCGCCTGATGGATGACAAACTGGTCCCAGATGATGATTTTTGGGCCAAGGTGCCCCGGTGTTCCCTGCTCTACCCTAAGGAGGTCAGAAAACCTGACTGAAGTCCTTTTTTATTTTTTAAGAAATCTTATAATATATGTATGGATCATTTATTTATATTATATTCAGAAGTCTAACATATCTTAAATATATGTTCTGCTGTAAATCAACCAGAGACGTAATACCACCATGCGTAAGATCTAAATAGGTTGTACTTTGGCGCCACCCAGTGGTAATATAAAAGCTGCACTACGTGAGACAGTAAAGCCTGCTGACGGGGTCTGATTGGTAAAATTAAAAAACTGTCTGTGTTCCGGTGCAGGTTTTGGTGTTTGACTTTGGCAGCGAGATGTACATATGGCATGGAAAGGAAGTGACGCTGACCCAGAGGAAAGTGGCCTTCCAGCTGGCCAAGCACCTGTGGAACGGCACCTTTGACTACACAAACTGCGATATCAACCCACTCGACCCGGGAGAGTGCAACCCACTCATACCAAAGTATGGAAACATTATAACATACACTTCATCATTATATAATCGTGTGTGTACAGTGTTCTCTGTGGTCTATTACGTTTTAAAGGTTTTTCAACTGGCAAGAGAAATGAGGGTGGGTGGGGGGGGGGATTTGTGAAAACATGTTTTGGAAAAATGTAGAGGAGGTTTTTGAACTACAGTTACTTGGTTGGAAATCTTAATGGACTTAATGTAGGGCCCTATGCGGTCTGTCTTATAGATTTTTTAATTTATTAATTTTGCGTATCCAGCCATGATTTGGTATAACTGAAACTGTTATCAGTCTGGACTGGCACCAGCTGGGCCCTCGTTGATAAAAAAACACTTGCCAGGGCCTCGCAACTTTTCTGGGGGGGAAGCCTGAATTTGTATCCGATATAAAATAGCAGATAACGACAAAGGGCTTCTTTACTTCACTCCATACAGTCTGTCAAACCTGCAATGGGAGGTTGTTATATTTACATTATTTGTTTATGGGATTTATTTAAATAGTAGTTACTATACTCTATATGAAATAGTTTTGAATTAGCTGTTAAAGAAACTTCTAAACCCCCAAAACAATGTTATTTGTATGAATGTAGAGTGTCAGGCTTACTTGATGATCCTAATGTTCTTAATACAGTTGTGCTCATAAGTTTGCACACCCATGCTGAAGTTGACTAAAAAGAAGAATACAAAAAATCTTCTTTTGAAAATTGATCTTAATGCCGTAATTTAAAGAATTTGGAAAAATCCAACCTTTAAGGACACCAATTTTTTGGGGTGAATT
Organism: Etheostoma cragini; assembly: GCF_013103735.1. Lineage (NCBI taxonomy): Eukaryota > Metazoa > Chordata > Actinopteri > Perciformes > Percidae > Etheostoma > Etheostoma cragini. Next base: position 6,414,443 of record NC_048428.1, on the reverse strand, counting down.
AATATTGTATCATAAATAAATAAATGTTCTTCCTTAAAATATTGGGGGCATAAGTATACACACCCCTATGTTAAATTCCCAAAGAGGCAGGCACATTTGTATTATTAAAGGCCAGTAATTTCATGGATCAGGATAATATGCATTCTGATAAAGTTCCCTTGGCCTTTGGAATTAAAATAGCCCCCCCACATCATGACATACCCTTCACCATACATAGAGATAGGCATGGGGTACTTTACATAAGATCATCTCTCAATGCAAATCAACCCAGCTATTAGGCTGCAATAAAACCATGCCAACAAAAGGCATAAGAAGACAAAGGAAAACATTGGTACATCATAAACAGCCATACAAACCTGTGTTATTACATTATCTGGGTCACATGACAGTGATAAAACCATAGATTTATTCTGGGATTCATTCACAACTTTAATTTGTTGGAAAAGTGATACATAAATACTTTTAAATTTGAGTGAAGGAGGCAATTACTGTATATTATTAATCGAACTTTTTTCAGGGACAATTAAATGTACAGTGACATTTGGAATTGGTACAGCTCTAACTACTAACGTGCATTAAGAAGATTGATTGAAATACTGGTGTTGTGTCACTGATGGACTGTTTCCTCTTCGCCTGCAGGAAAGGCCAGGGCCGACCGGACTGGGCCGTGTTCGGCAGACTGACGCAACACAATGAAACCACTTTGTTCAAAGAGAAGTTCCTGGACTGGAGCGACTCCAGGAAAACACCAAGTCCCACAAAAAAGGACGACCACACCGCTGATCAAAAGGTATCAAACAGTACTTCATTTATAGCTGGGCGATATGAAGAAGATCAAATATATCACAAATATTTTTGACCAAAAACCTCAATGTCGATATTGCGGCGAGATTGTAAGGTTGACAAGTGGTGCTTTTCACAAAATATTTACACATTGAGTTTTTTGTAAAATCTTCAACAATGACTAGGTGGGTAAAGGCAAATAACAGAACAGATAGAACAGTCTGGTAAGTTCAGAAAAGGACATCACTTTACTGTAATGCCGCCTTTAAAACCAGGAAAAGACCAGACTTAATATTACTATATCCAAAATCTAAGACGATATCTAGTCTCATTTTGTGATTTCTAATGATATTTTTCCCCAGGCCTAACTTCAGTATTATTGCTTTAATCAACGTGGCACAGAGAATCATGTACTGCAGACATCTTTAACTGGGGGTCCGTTTATTATTGTTAATTTTTTTGTGTGCTTTTTTTTTTTTTTTGCCATAAATTATAATGTCCACAAATCCAACATATTATTAGAAAATAAAAATCCTATACGGGAGAAAAACATGTTGAATAAGTGATGGGTTGGTGAATAGGGTAGGACTGTATTAGGAATGATGAATATAAGATGGGTGACTCACTGGGGTGTTGGTCAGAACACAAGGGAGCCGATGCAGTTCAATCCAGACCAGAACTTTACTTGAGGTGAAGGATTTACAAAGCACAGCACAGCACAACACAATAGGGTACACTGTTGGCTTTATATGCGTATAGCTATCTATGTTTAGGCGATTAGGAATATCTCCGTCTTCATGTGGGTGTGGGTGGGTGTGGGTGGGTGGGTGTGTGTGTGTCTGTGGGTGTGTCGGTGGGTGGGTGTCTGTATCTGTGGGTGGGTGGGTGTGGTCTGAAATAAACAAGAATAGACAAGAAATAACATGAACATTAATGTCTCACCATCAAATTAGCTGTATCATTTACATTAACACAGGCTAAACTGACATTTCTTAACTAAAGTGACTATGCCTGATGGCACAACAGTATCTACTAATGAAATGCAATACAACAGTGCCACCTAGTGGCCAACTGAATAAACATTAGACTGCCCGCAATGGCTCTGGAATGTTCCCACAAGTGTTGCCACTTATTGATTCACAATTGTGCCGCATTTACACATAGCATACTTTGTACGGAATAGGTCTAGTAAGGCAAATAATGTCAATGAATTAACGTTAGTCATGTCATATAATTGCCGTGACTGCGAGGTTATATTGACTTGCGCTAAACATTATCCAACCAAACTACGTGACAAACTTCAGCATATCTCTCATACAATGCTCAAAGGCATCTAAACATAAAGGGATTACACTGAACAACTTACTTCTCAGCAATGACGCACACATCGCACACACAGCCCCTGTCTCTCTCCTGATCGCTGCGCGTCTATCTTGAGGTGATGGCTGGAAATGTTCATAGGCCTACTGACTCATGCGCACCGGCACAGTCTTTCCAACAAAACATGAAAGATAGTCTTACTGGCCCATAGGTAAGGCAGTCACTAAGGTGGCTATCCACTTATACAGTTACTCCTGTTGGGAAAAACTCAGGAGCAGAACAGGACCATTTAATGAACACTCAAATGTGGAGACAATGAAGCTGGCAGTGCACTGTAACCATGGTGTATCATTGTGCAGTCCGGTCCCAACTCTCTGAAGTGACTGTCTTCCTGAAGGTGGAGGTGTTAAGCTTAGCTGAAGCTTTAAGGTAAACAAAGATGTTACAGGTGTCTAAACACAGATGCTGAAGCCTAGTTCAGCCTATCTCTCGCTCTGGGAAGTATCATTTATTGAAGCTTAGTTCAGCATATTTCTTTCTCTCTCTCTCTCTCTCTCTCTCTCTCTCTCTGTCTCTCTCTCTGTCTGGGAAGTATGCTAAAGTGTGGCTGGTACCCCGACCTCCAAAAGGAGACAGTCCTGAAACAAGACATTTGCGCAACACACAACTGTCTAGAGAGAGAGAGTCTAAAGAGTGTGCGCCCCGTGCTCCAAGGCACTACCTTACCGCACCAGCCCAGACTTCAATTGTGACCTATGTCACTTTACTGCATGTCCTCCCTCCTCTTCCTGCGTGATGCCTGTCTACAATTGCCCTGTCAATTAAAGGTCAAAATGCCCCCCCAAAAAATAATCTTTAAAAAAAGACCCCAGTATAATACAAATCCTGTCCTTTCATCTCCGTCCCTCATCTAAATCTTCACCCCAGGAGCAGCCGACGTCTGATCAGCCCCACGCGTACGCCGCCGCCCTTATCCTGCCACTCCATCAGGCGCCCGTCTGCACCAAACTGGACGGGTTCAGTGTGGGCCGGGGTTACGGCCTGGTGGAGGCAGAGGACTGGCGGAGCTACGAGGTTAGCACGCTGGCTGTGGAGCTGTGGCACATCCTGGAGTTTGACTACAGCCGTCTGCCGCTGCAGAGCATCGGCCAGTTTCACGAGGGCGACACATACGTGATGAAGTGGAAGTATATGGTCAGCACTGCAGGTTAGTGTTAACATGTTGTCACATACGCACCATCACTTATTCACACACTTAAGGATATTTTCTCAAATAGTCAGTTTTAAATCCTTATGGATAACTTCATTTATCCGTGCTCTGCAGGGTTTTGTAGTGAACTAAAACTAAAATGAAAGTAGGCGGTGAAAAAACCCTACATGACACTACATGATCCTGGTTTCTGTGTGGCTTGCTGTAGATCCAGGCCACTTAAATGTTCCTACATCATATGATTTTGTAAATTAACTCTTATTCACTCTGAAAACATCCATCTTTGATTTGTACACCACTGTTCTCTATTTACAGCCATTGTAAGATGTGATTGAACTGCCTCTGCTATTCCATCCCCGCTACATAAACAATCGCATGACAAAAGTCTGTCAAGATATCAGATTGTCAAATTTAATTAGATTATCCATCACTTCCTCATTAGATCATGTTCTGTCATTAGTTACAAAATATTGATTCCAAATATATAAATGTTGACCATCAGTTGGGAGGAGACAGAACCCGGAGCAGCAGAAGATGACGGGGGCTGGGAAGGAGAAGTGCTGCTACTTCTTCTGGCAGGGTCGCAACTCCACCGTCAGTGAGAAAGGAACATCAGCACTGATGACGGTGGAGCTGGACGAGGAGCGCGGACCACAGGTGGGTGTTTGTGCGTGTGGAACCATCTTACTTTGCTCTTTGTGACAAGTGTTTTAATGTTTTTCCATTTAAAAACTAGAAACTAACCAAACTGTTGTCAATCTAATCTAATAATGGCAGCTGGACTTGCAGGCCTGTATATTTTTGGCAAGTTGCATTTATAATAAAACATCAGATTTTATACACAAGTACATGTATTTTTGTGCAAAAATCTTAATTTGTAAATAGAATACACTTTATTGTGTCCAAGGGTAAATTAGTCCTAGGCATATTGCTTCAATCTGTTGCTTCAAAACACAAACATGAAACAAACAAACATTTCAAAATTAACATAAAACATAATCAATGGCTATCTAATCTATTTGGGGTGGCAGCAGCTCAGTCCGTAGGGAGTTGGGTTGGGAACCGGAGGGTCTGTGGTTCTAGTCCCCATGCGGACCGGAGTACGGAGAGTGGATTAGTGGCTTGAGAGATGCCACTTCACCTCCTGGGCACTGCCAGGTGCTCTTAAGCAAGGCACTGTACCCCCCCCCC
>NC_048428.1:6398132-6409841 GCF_013103735.1 Etheostoma cragini | reverse complement strand
CCCCCCCACACTGCTCAGGGCGCTGGTCCAGCTGGCAGCCCACTCACTCTGACATCTCTCCATTTGTGCATCCTGAACATGTGTGTGTATTTCAGGCCTGTGTGTAGTGATTCTAACAAAGTGTACAAAGAGTGTAAACTGTAGATTCCCCACTGGGGATCTATAAATAGTATAAATTAAATAATGAATCATCTTAGGGCATAAAAGAAAGGCACATACTATATGACAAGTAACTTAAGCTCTCAGATTAATGGTGGAGTAAAAAGTACAATATTTCTCTCTGAGATGTAGTAAAGTAGAAAGTGGCATGAAGAAAAAAGACTCAAGTAAAGTACAAGTACCTCAACATTTGGACTTAAATACAGTACTTAGGTAAACGTACGTGGTTACATTCTAATACTGGTGTTAGCAAGTCTGTTTTCTGTCTGTCTGTTTACTGTAGGTTAATGGTTAATTGTTATTCCTTTTGTGAGCTTTATTCCTCTCCTGCATCATTGAATCCCCCTCCAGGTTCAGGTCCAGCAGGGTAAGGAGCCTCCATGTTTCCTGCAGTGCTTCAAAGGAGGGATGGTCGTCCACTCAGGGAAGAGAGAAGAGGAGGAGGAACACTCCCAGAGTAAGCCCACATGACTGCTTCAAAGCAGGAAGTCATTAATCATCAAGACAAACACACAGTTTGGTCTCTGCTGCTTTTCCATTATTTTCTGCATAGGCTTAATACGCAAAAACAAAGTGTGTTTAGAGGTCCTTTTTCAGACAGTTTTAAATGAATTATACTCACAATAACTTCTTAGACCGGAATTTACATATATTTCTGCTTCTGTAACAGTGATAAATAAAGTCATCATCTGCTCATAATGAGCGACTCAAGTAGATGAGAACTTTGTTGTGGCTCAGAGAATAATTGGATTAGAGGAATAAAAACCATCTGGAGGGATAAATACTCCCACTGACACGTTCAGGAGCTCCGGATATTCCCACACCTCAAATAACTGAGCTTTTTTGTTCTTTAAGGTTACAAGTAGATAGTAAGTAGGCCAATACCGATTGTTAGTAGTTAGTGAAAACAATAACAGATATTTGGAACCAATACGCATTCACTGTGAAATTAAAATCTTTAAATTAAAATTTAGATTTTGGATTGTTACAAACTCCAACACAATACGGGACATTAAGTCAGACTCAGTGGTGAGTCAAACCGAAACAGAGGGACAGGCACAGAGCTGTAGCCGGGCCTAAGTAGAACACTTTTTAAATAATTAACTTTAGCAGTTACCAGGCAAATAAAACGCTGACACAGATAATCTGCAAACTGCCAATAGACGGCCCGATAATCAGCCAGGTCCCACAATCGGTCTATCCCTAGCTACAGGTTCCACTACAGCGAAGAAATGTCTAATTATTTTTTCAGCAAAATTTGTCTCTGTGTCGTGTCCCCTTCCCCCAGGTGACTGGCGTCTGTACTGTGTGCGGGGGGAGGTGGAGGTGGAGGGCCACCTGCTGGAGGTGGCCTGTCACTGCAGCAGCCTGCGCTCCAGGGTCTCCATGGTGCTGCTGAGCGCTAGCCAATCCCTCATCTACCTGTGGCATGGCTGCAAGGCTCAGGCACACACACGGGATGTGGCACGCACAGCCGCCAACCAAATCAAAGAACAGTGAGTGGAAACTTAATTGCCCTCTTTTTAGGGCTGGGTACTCAATTCAATACTTTTAAGCACTGAATTACCTCAAAAGTATCGAGTATAACAAAATGCCTCGTCATTTAACACACAATTTTAATACCTAAGGAGTAACTCTCATCAGTGTCAGTGAGCCAATAAGAATGTAGCATGCTCCTATCAAGATATAATACTACTACTAATAATAGTAATAATGGGCCTCATTCACCAATACGTTTCTTTAGTAAATCTGAAGTGGAGGTACTGCTGCAAGAGGTTAGAGAAAAACAAGACATCATATGTAGTAGCATCAGCAGCGGATACAAAGCAGCAAATAAAACCAATGCATTGAATGAAATTACTCATGGAGTGAACGCTGTGTCTGGAGAAGGGCTCAGAACTGAAGAAGTGAAAAAGAGATGGTTCGATCGGAAATCTGTGGCAATTTAGTTTTTTCCAAATTATAGAAGACAGATGCAGGCCACTGGAGGGGGGAGGAGCTCTCTGAGCTGGACCAGCATATCGGGGCCTTAATTGGACGGACAGCCCTCTGGTGTGTGCCATCGTGAGAGGATTTAGATACACACCAGTGGGCTATAAATAGCGTGATCAATCAGTTATCATTGGATGGCAAACATAATTCATGTAAATTGAAAGCAAGGCAAGTTGATTTACACTGTAATCTACTGTAGCACTTTTCATACACCATGGCAATTCAAAGTGCTTTACGAATGAGCAGAAGTGTAATTGTAGTGTGTATTTAATAAAACTAGCAAACTAATAATTACGTGTAAAATAATGAAAATAACTATTTAAGTTATAAAAGAGAGACATTTTAAATTTTAAATCAACAAACGAAAAAGGAAGACAGTACAACTAATTTTTTTGCAGTAACATGTCAGATGTCAATGTTGCATAAGAGTGCTCCTGAGTGGGCGTAGATTCTGTTCTTACCTAAGAACAAATCCTAAGAAAACATCGGTGAAAGCCAGAATCTTTGTGAAAACTACGAAAGTGGGGTTTAAGAACAAATTTGTTCATAAGAATGATTGGTGAATGAGGCCCATTGTTTGTGATTGGCTGTCTAACGTTACATACATTTGTGCCTTAATGTGTAATGTTGTAATTTCTTTTTGTTTTATAAAATTGGTATCAGGAAAAAAGAATCGTTTAGGAACCTGTATGAAAGTCACGGTACTGTTACCAGTATTGGAAATCCTTGAACGATACCCAGCCCCAGGCCTATAAAGAGTCCCGTCAGCAGCGACACTAAAAGCAAAATTCAAACAAGTGGGACTGTTTGATTTTTTTTTTCATAGTACCGCCATCATTCAGTATGACACGTTTGTCTTTGTACAGTTGCCCTCTGGAAACAGGCCTCCACAGCAGCAGCAAGGTGACCGTCCGGGAATGTGACGAGGGATCAGAGCCAACAGGATTCTGGGAACCCCTCGGGAGGAGGGACCGGAAAGCGTACGACTGCATGCTGCAAGGTAGGCGGCACCAAAGTGCATCAAACCCAAAGACTGATTTTTTACCTTTTCTTGTGGACCGGACATAGCTGTGGATAGTGTTATGAACTGGCTATGTTTGTGTGTTTCGAGAAATGGGCAACTTTGAAGTATTGACTTAGTATATCATAATATTGACTTTCAAAAAATGTACTTAATATCTCAAAACTATAAGACATTCCCTCAAAATCTTGACTTAGCATCTCAAATTAATGAGCAACTTTGAAGTATTGACACATCTCAAAATATTGACTGAGAATCTCAAAACTAGTTTTGAATTTCCAGTTTTCATTTCAGTTTAGTTTTAGTTTTCGGAGTGTTTTTGCTAGTTTTATAGGTTTATATATTTATATATTTACTGTAGTTTTACAGTAGTTTTAGTTTAGTTAGGTCCAGGTATTGTGTCTCAGATATACGTAGCAACATAAACTTCTGGAATCTTCGTTCATGTTTTTAGTAGTTTGGTTTTTAAATCTACTTGGCATGTTTTAAATATTGTGTACATAGTAAATCTTGCGTTTCCTATTGTAAATGCACTTCAGCTGTTGTTCCTATTTGTATAACACATTTCAGCAACGGGGCAATTCAACGTGCTTCACACAAAATTAGATAAAAAAAAACAAAAAACAGATAAAACATAAGTATAGACAGTTAAAAATAAAAACATTATGACGGATAAAACCCTAACCCACTTGAGACTACCTTCACACTAATTAGTCAATTTTAGTGCTGCCTTTTGCGTCTATTAACAACCATCTTTACTACACATTCACACTTTTTCTTTAAAGTGTTACCCTTCGAGTCTATATTTCTATGTATTACACAACCTTTATACTTATTCCTTTTCCTCAACAAAATTCATTCTATAAACTTGAGACTACCTTCACACTAATTAGCAGAGATGGGAAGTAACGAAGTACAAATACTTCGTTACTGTTCTCAAGTAGATTTTTCTGATATTTTTACTTTACTTTACGATTTATTTTTGTGGCGACTTTTTACTTCTACTCCTTACATTTTAACCCAAATATCGGTACTTTCTACTCCTTACATTTTACAAAATTGGCTCGTTATTTTCGTTTTGTACAAGAGGTTGTTATGTCGGAAAACAGCGCGGACACGCGCCACACACAGCGAGCGGGTGCGCGCCACACGGAGAAAAAAGTGAGAGAAATGAAAAGGAGACGAGCTGTCCGGAGGATAATCAGCTGAGATTGTGTGTGTGCATCTTTGAGAACTGTAAGTCGTATAACTCATGTTGTCAGTTCACTTAAGCCTGTTATTGGTCTGTAGTTCTTCACATTTAAAGTAAGTTAGCTAAGTTTTAGTAAGTGTTTGGACCAAAACTTCAGATACTGTAATTCAATTGACAAGTGGATGGCAACTCAGCTAGACCGAAGTTGTCTCCGTCTGTTTTAACAGACACACCTGGGGCCAAGTTGGACACCAGAATCAGCTTTAATCCAGTCCTAATCTAGTTTATAACTTCCACATAATTTCACTAGAGTTATCCTTATTATTGTTTACGTCATCAATACCATATTCAATCTAAATGGATGGAAATACATCTACTGTATTTGACGCACGACTAAGACAACTCAACAGATTTAGCATTTTGCATTAATTCACAGCAAATCATTGCGGCTTGATGGCACTAACGTTAGCACATCGTAGTATGGAGGGCGACCTGGTTGAAAACGAAGAAAGCAGCAAGACATTCCCATCATCCTCAACCTTATCTGAGAGAGATGTTTGAGACAGAAGGCATCAAGAAGGACTCCTGGCCAATGTGCTGGGGAACTTCTTCATTAATGTCTGTTTAGTCATTCATATTTTAATCCTTTATTTTATTTCCAGAAGCCATATTTGAGCACACACATACATGTAGATTCATTTACATGTTAGGGGGAAAGATTAAAAATAAAAACTGGATCTGTGACTTCTCACAGAATCACAACTGAATTCATATCTTGCTAATAAGTCAGAATCTTATTAACCTGCAGTCCCAGTCTCTGTCATTATAATCATATATGATATGTTTTAGGCCTATTGGCAGACATCCATTTAAAATGTAGCCTTTGCCATATAAAGACGTGTCCTCCATGTCCACTGAAGTTTCTCAGCGTGCTCTCTAGTAACATTTGATTGCTTCAGGTAGCTTTGCATAAACAATTTGCAAGGCTACTTATACTTTAAGTATATTACCAAGCCTGTACTTTGTTACTTTTACTTGAGTAAAGAAGTTTAATCAGTACTTCCACTTTTACCGGAGTATTTTTTAACACAAGTATCTGTACTTCTACTTAAGTACGGAAAGTGAGTACTTTTGCCATCTCTGCTAATGAGTCAATGTTAGTGCTACCTTTCGTGATCACCCTCTGTGTCACTACCCTTCACAGCTCTATTTTTCTCTACTTTCGTCTACTTAAAAGATCTGAAAACTGTGCAAAGAAGCTTGTTAAGTATAAGTGTTAGGGTTCCATACCACTGACCCTCGGTCATTAAAACCAAACTGAAGGTGAGATGGTCAACACATAGAAGGCCTGAGTTTGTAATTATTTAGTGGCATATTTATGAAGTTATTAACAGTAAAACAAATATTTAATTATATAATGAAGAAAGTATCTTGCATAGAGATTCGTATACAACAAAAACAATCTGTAGTTGATGGAGGCGTGAAATAATAAAGCTGAAAAACAAAAACTGCAATGAATTGACTTTCATGTATTTTCTTCTCTTTGGTTTAACCAGGCAATATAGTTAGAGTTTTTTTTTTTTTTTTTTTTTTTAAGTTTTGCTTAAAGTACTTCTCACCGCTTTCTTTTCGTTTGAGTTTATCATAATAATCCTGGTGTGTTGACCTGTGACCCTCAGACCCGGGGAGGTTTAACTTCACACCACGACTGTACGAGTTGAGCAGCAGCTCGGGGGAGTTTGCAGCGGTGGAGTTTCTTTACCCTGCCAGAGAGCCCAGGAAAGTCAACTCTATGCCTTTCCTGCAGGAGGACCTTTATACAGCTTCCCAGCCAGGTACACACACACGCACACACAGACACATGCATTTGTCTATCTGTACATGGAAAATGAAAATAGAACATTTTGTTTTTTACATGTGCTTGATGATCAAAGATGATTTACTTAGCAACAAATCTTCAGCCATTTCTTCACTCTGGGGGTCACTTGCATGATCATGGAAGGCTTGTATTTGGAAGTCATGGAAGTACTTGTGTTTTGTTGCCATTACTTAGAATTCTTCAGAGGGGAGACTAAAACTACGCACTATAGCTTTAAGACGAGCAAGTCATCCCAAACTGTTTTTGGATTAATCCCACATGTAAAACTCATTCCATACACTATAGTAGCCTCCTGAATAAGCCGATGAAAGACCACTCTATGAAACTGTCCTCACTCTGAAAGTCCTCACCCTGTCCTCCTCCTCTGATTCTCTGCTCCAGCCCTGTTCCTGGTGGACAACCACCACGAGGTGTATCTGTGGCAGGGCTGGTGGCCTCAGGACAGTGAAAGCACCGGCTCAGCCCGAATTCGCTGGGACTCGGACAGGAAGTGTGCCATGGAGACTGTGCTGCAGTACTGCAGAGGTAATCCTCTTCATCATTATTGTTATAATGCAGAGGTCTTCAGATGGTACTGAACAGTTTGGCTCTGGTCTATTTAGAAGCTGATTGTGCTTCTAAATAGACAATATAGTAAATATAGTGGACGAACAGTACATTAAGGACGGTACATGAACACGTTATTTAATTAAGAAACTTATGGAATAGTAACTTAATTGATCTACAAATGTTTATTAGATCTGGACAATGTTTTCGGTTATAGGGCTTATTTATATAAAACAACAATTTTCAACATTTCGAAAAGGGTCGGACACGAAAAGCTTCTACCTACTTCTTTTCAGACAAGAGTATTTTTTTCACTTAGTCTTACTTTTACTTAAACTGTAATACTGTCTTGTATTTTAAGTTTGTTTAGTTTTTTTGTTAAGTTTGTAGTTCAAAATACAACTATTGATTCAATATTAGACATTACACATTATATATATTATATAATGTAATATATATATTACACATACAAAACCACTTTCTGTTGCTGTTCAGAACATCCTCAGACAACAGTGCGACTAAAAACGATATATGTGAACTAGGGCTGGGCAATATACTGTATTGATATTATTTTGATGTATGAGGTCAGATATCGTCTTCAATCTTGGATATCGCAATATATCATAGGTGTTGTCTTGTCCTGGTTTTAGAGGCTGCATTACAGTAAAGTGATGTCATTTTCTTAACTTATCAGTCTGTTCTAGCTGTTCTATAACCTCATATAAATCTCATTGTGTAAATATTTAAAGCACCAATAGTCAACCCTACAATAGAGCCACATTATTACTTTCAAACTATTTGGTCCACTACGTCGTGATAATTAAGTTTTCTCCATTTCACCCTGCTCTTTATGTAAACCACAGTGCAAAACCACTGCAGCAGTACTTCTTTAACACCCCCGCTCTGTTGTTACTTTGCTGCCACAGAAAAGAATGAAAAGAAGCCTCCCAAAGCGTACCTGATCCACGCTGGTCTGGAGCCGCTCACCTTCACCAACATGTTCCCCAGCTGGGAGCACCGAGAGGACATCGCTGAGATCACTGAGAGGGTGTGTGGCTCCCGGCCTATTATCTGATTCTTATCTGATTCGTCTGTCTGCCCTTAACCAGTAGTATACTTAATGTATTCTTTTTTCATGACTACATGTCAGTAGGGCTGGGACGTTATCGGACATTTAGAACAATAATCTGGGCCTGTTAGTGGTAAAACAGCACTTTTTATGGATGTGGATTGAAGATGCGCAATTGCCCATCAACCTTACACTGTAGCTTGTTTTTGCTGCTGTAGATGGCAGCGTTCTCGCTTGATTCCAGACCAATTTCACAGATTATTGTACCCAACAGTCACTTAGACACAAAACCTAGGAAAATAGGGTGCAGGTTGAAAAAAACAAAAGTTACCCTTTCAAAGTAAAACTTCTTAAAGATCTTGCTAATGAAAGATGTCTTCTCACATGTGTGTTGATGGTCTCTGTGAGGGCCCGCTACCAGTCGTTGATGACGCTGTCAATCTCTGACTGGATCAGCAGCTCTGTCCCTTGGTTAAAAGAAATACCAATAAACCACAGCATGTTTTAGAATGCTGTATGGACTAGCCAGACCCTCCTCCGCACCGCAGATTGTCGATTGTCTGGCAAAGCGAGACTATTTTAAATGTGACTCCCTCCTCACTGATCCCTGCTACGCTGACGCCGCTTCACTTACTGTTGCTGCTGGCAACACTTTGCCTCCACCTTTCTAGTTCAGAGTCATGACTTAAAGTTTAAAGTTGTTTTCAATGTCTTCCTTTTGGCTTACTTTTTATTTTTCTTTACCCAGGTGGGCTTAAGCAAGGTGCTCAGCTCAGCTTAGCTGAGCTCCTTGGACCAGCTTAGCATGCGGCTTGGCTGGTCCAGGGAGCATTATAAAGAGCGCAGCCATCAGCACCATCCATGACTGTATTTCCATTTGTTGCAATAAATGGGGAAATCTATGACGAGTTTGTTCCTGACTGAAATATTTAGTGTGTGTGTTCTCAGGAGGCGGAGGTGTGTAACCAGATTATCCTGGTAGAGGACGTGTTGGCCAGGCTGTGTAAGACGGCGTACCCACTGGCAGATGTTCTGGCCCGGCCGCTGCCTGAGGGCGTTGACCCTCTCCGCCTGGAGGTCTACCTGTCCAGTGAGGACTTTGAGGTAAGACCCTGCAGTCTACAGCTGCTCTCTGATGTTACTTTAAAGGTGCTTCATGTTTTGTTTTTATTAGATATTAACCTTGATAATTGTTGGTCATGAAGTAATAGAGAAAACGTTTAGCTAGAGGATGTGGAACATCTCAATAATTGTTTAATTCTGATATACACTACTAGAAATACATTTTACCACTACTTTCACACCAATATTTTTTTAAATTTGCACTGATCAATCCCTTTCTATTTACAATGTGCTGTGAAAAGTGTTGCTTGTAGTGACAAACCAACCTGGGATCTATCACCTCCTCTGCAGTGTTTAACCTTAGTTTTATGATAGCAGGGCTGAAAGATCGATCACTAGTTTACTGTTTTGGTTCACCACCTAATGTTCAGCCACAGCAGGTGGCTGAGAAAGAAGCAGTGATAAACTCACTGTACACTACCTCCCCAGCAACAAATGACAAAAAGGAAAAGTTAGCAGCTAGCTGGTGAACACAGAGGAGCATTTAGCAGCTAAAGAGTCTCAGGAGTTAGCGCAGACCCAAAAGATCGAAAAGATTACACATTAAGCGTGAATTATACTTTTGAGTAAAATCTAGAAGAATTAATAATAAACTGTGTACCTTCCACTTTATACCTTCCTTCCACCATGTGGAAGAGACTAAAGGCAACACCTTCCTAACTAAACTTTACTTTCCTAAGACAAAAATAACACATGTAATGTATTGTACTTTGCTGACCAAATAGCTGGCGTGGCAAGCGTGAAATATCTCCACACAGCCGTCTCTTTGGCTCGCTCCATGTTGCTTAACGGTTAACTCACCTCCTCCAGCATGCGACACTCGTGTTGCAGACGAACGACAAAGGATGTGCTGCGAGGGGGTAAAAAAACGAATTGATCCAGCTATTTTGTCTGTACCGGGGCCGATATCCGCTCTTAATATCTGATTGGTTCATCCTTAAAATCGACAGCGCTTGCTACGTACGCGGGTACGTGGAGACACAACCCGCCTTAGCCTGACGTGTAGCTCTTGAATAAATGTAACTACACATCGCGGCAACGTACGTTGCTCGGACGTCTCCCCCCGACTCATTTCTTGGTACATCTTCTCCATAAACAACATGAAATCAACACACGCACACACCAATGCACAAGAAAAAACATCAGGCCTCACGCTTTAGCCATGTGGACTTTATATCCCCATAACATGTGAAACACGTGTCATGTTCAGTTTGTTCTGATCCATAGTGGCCATAAAGTGATTATTTTAAATGGTAAGACAAATGTTGTTTAACATGTTTCATAGAACCATACCAGAGTAGATGCAGTGAGTAGATGCATTCATTGGATTTATTGACAATAAGAAGAATAGTATGGTATGGTTAAGTATGGTGTTGGAAGTATGGAGTTCAAGTTAAAGAGTAATTTTCTGTTCACTCGACATGACTGGACCAAAAATTCTTGTTTAGAAAATCTTATAGGAATATTATAGATAACTTTCTAAAAAGATGTTAGGTTGGTTATGGTACAGACGTGTCTGTGGTTATGTATGAATCATTCAGCTTTTCTCAGATTTCCCTTATTTTCAATGTCTTCCCTTTTTTATTTTGCATTCTTGTCTTTCACCATGTTTTTCCATCTTCTTGCCTTTTTTTTTTGTGAACCTATCTACTTCTTTCATTCCACCCTCCAGGGTGGAGGGGCTTATGGGAAGGTAAGTTATCTGACATGAGCATGGATGTGCCCGACAAGTGCTCCTGTTGCACAGCATCCTCACTCAATTTAACCATAAATCCCTTTTCTTTAATCCAACCCTTCCTCCTCTCTCTTTTGTATTTTCTGTCTGATAAAACTTCTAACTCCTCTTATTAGTCAAGCATGCTGTTCACTCCCGGTCTACGAGCCGGTGGGGACACAGTACTGAATCCTGGGGAGTTGAGCTGTTTGACCGTATTTCACCGGAGATGTCAATTAAAGAAAAGCTGGCTGCGTTCTTAATCTCACTGACGCATGAGTGTGTTGTCAGATGTTATTCATTCCTCACCACGCACGTTGCCCGATGAGTTGGTGTGAAATTCTCAACTGTTTGTATTGTAAACTACGGTAGAACTAGGGATAAACCGCCTAAAATGCTGGTCTCGGTATCAGCAGGTATCAAGTACTGGACTCCATGCACTAAAGACCACGTTGTTTAGGCCTGAAGAAAATGTGTGAACACAACATCCCTCTTTCATTCCTTCAACCAGCTCATTGAAAAGGTCAGCGTAGCGATGTGCGCACATCTCCAAAAACCTGTTGATAACCAAGTCTTTGATAAATGTGCAAAAAAATCGATTCACATTGGTATCGCGATTCAAGGTCTACAGATTCAAAATCAATTCATTGAATTCCAAAAATCAATTCATATTCCTTTTTTTCGTTTTGTAATGGCGCATATACTGTCACATGGGAAAGTAACTGCATCTACATACTGTGATTCGTTTTTTAAAATTCAGAATCGTTTTTTAATTGAATCTTTAGCCTAAAAATCAATATGGAATCGTGACATTTTCCGAATCGTGCACCCCCTATTGATGATGTGTAAAAGTAGCTGGGTTTGGTTTGTGTACAGAAACCATAGCATCGCACAGAGCTGAACTTAAGCTGGAATTAGGCAAGAGGCCACAAACTGGGCGTACAGTGGGTACGGAAAGTATTCAGACCCCTTTAAATTTTTCACTCTTTGTTTCATTGCAGCCTTTTTCCAAAAA
>NC_048428.1:6397317-6398032 GCF_013103735.1 Etheostoma cragini | reverse complement strand
TTTTTGGAAAATGGCTGCAATGAAACAAAGAGTGAAAAATTTAAAGGGGTCTGAATACTTTCCGTACCCACTGTAAACGGCGGTTAAAAACCCAACTGAGACACATTCTGAATGTGCTGTCTGCATGTCTAAGGAACGAGTCTAAAACCTGAATAATACCGACACATCACACGTCTTAATCAGAAAATGCTACGTTTTTGGAATATCCAACCTGAATATTGTCATTCAGAATAATAGTGTAATATTGGTATGCAAGTACTCAGTGATAGCCATCATATCCCATCCATAGAGGGACAGTAGTATACAGCTGTTAAAACATAATAAAATACATAACACACTGGTAATAGATCAGTACTCGGTGGGGCTGAACGCGTTTTGAATGAATGCGAGTAGTGAATCGCGAAGACCCCAATAAATCTAGTGTAAATTATTTAGTTGAATGTTTGGTGTAACACTTTGTTTTATTCCTCTTTTCATTATTATATTTACAGTTTTTTCATTGGATAATGCTGGGAGGACGTTACACATCCCAGATGTTTACAGAAATGTCCTCAGTGGATTTTTAATTTATTTATTATTTTATTTAACATGATCGTAGGAGGTGCAGTATGCAGCAACAAAAACAAAACTGCGAGTCAAATCGTACAATATCTGGCAAGAAAATTGCAATTCATATATATATATATATATATATATATATATATATATATATATA